>NW_008689704.1:65223-125684 GCF_000695815.1 Acanthisitta chloris | reverse complement strand
GCTGCTGCAAGTGAAATCTTCACCTTGCATTTATTATCAAAGTCATCCTGTTTTACATCCGTCACGTCGACCCAAAATGCCACGACTACAAAAAAAGATTGTGCACAAGTTTGCAGTTCCAAAACGCCCAAACCCCTCCCCCCCCAGTAAAATGGCAAATCCATCCGTTTAAAAAAGCAATTAAAATGACTCCAGAGAGGGGGAAAAAAACCCAACACAAAAAATAAAAACAAAAAAAAAAAAAAAACCAAACAAAAAACAAACAAACAAACAAAAAAAAAACAAAACCAAAAAAAAAAGTTATTTTCAATGATGCCTTGCTAGTTTGGAGACTTTTTTCCTATTATATCTTTAAGACAAAGTGCACAAATTCTCACTAGACACAGCTTGTTCGTGTGGGAGCAGGAGAGTATGATGCACCTTCACCTGAGATGGATTTGTTTGCATTCCAGACAGGATTTCAGCACACATCTATATTCAGAATTTTTGTGGCCATGTAAAATGACAGCATAGTGCTCTTGTGGACCTTTTGATAATTCCTTGCTTAAGTCCTGTCTGGACCTCAATTGTACCCTGAACAAGGGTTTTCTTGGCAGATGCAGCTTTCAGTGGTGACTGAACATTATAGCACAACTCAAAGCAGAATCAAATATATTATTAGGGCACTTTTAGACCAAGTAGTTCACTATTTCCTTGAAGTTGCTCTGTAATTTTTAGGGTTTTTTCAAGTTTAGCATATGTCATAAAAAGCTAAGCTGAAGTTGCTTGTGCTTCATGTTTTCAGACCATGCACACTGGAGAGACATCTGTCAATCACTCCTGTCCTTGCTGATACTACCTGTGCTATAATGAGGCCACAAAAAGTAACAAAAACGCCACCACATCACAAAGCAGTCTGTGCTGTGATTTTTTTTTTTCCCTTTGGTTTCTTTTCACTTAATTATTTCCTTCTGTTTTCCTTGCTGATTCTTTTCTCAGCTCCATGCCATTTTCCTCTGGTACACAACATTCACAAATCACAGTGACATCTCAAGAATTTGTCAAAACTTGCTGCTTTTCTTGGTATGTTCTTATTTGCAGTTACAGAGCAGATTCTGTCAGCATTGTGTTTCTTTGGTGAAATCCATCAGCAGTCTACTCTCAATCAAATTAAGGAAGGATAACTAAGTTTTCTCAGTCTTCCACTTTTCTCCCTCCTCCTTCTTTATCCTTGGGTAATTTCCTCTCTGGGTGTTTTGCTGAAGGTGATGTGAGACATTCTTGAGAGCTTATTATTTATTTACTTCTGCATCATCCAGGGAGGCCAATCTCCCATCACAGTGCTGACTGAAGTCCCTTTGGCTGTGTCTGTGGCATGGGCAGATGTTTGATGGCATATTCAGGAGTCTTGGCCCACGTGTTCACTGCATCTGCATCCTGATGCATAGTGCTCCTCTAGGCAATTTGGAAAGAAACTCGGATACGCAAGCCAGAAGCGACCTGGCGTGTCCTGCTGGGTACCTCAGAGTGAGCAGGGTACCTACTGAGGAATGCACCTGCATTGGATATTAGGAAGAGATTTTTATTGGAGAGAGTGATCAGGCATTGGAATGAGCTGCCCGGGGAGGTAGTGGATTCACCATCCCTGGAGGTTTTCAAGCTGAGACTGGATGTGGCACTTGGTGCCATGGTCTAGTAACCACAGTAGGGTTGGACTCTCTGATCTTTGAGGTCACTTCCAACCAGGTTGATTCTATTCTATTCTATCCTTAGCGGCACTTCTTAAATGTCTCAGTTAGGATTTCAGTCATACCTGACTGTGGCTGTTGTAGTTGTGAATATGTTAGTAATAATATTTCAGATTTATTAAGTGACCATTCATGCACCATTGCTGGTAGTTTTGTGCAGTCAGGAGTTTATGAGGCAGCTTAGCTGAGTCCTAGTTCTACCATATCTTCTGAGTCCTCAGAAAGGGGTGAAGATCCCCTATCTCTAACTTCGGTTTATTTTTTTCCAATTTATGCTTTAGCCTGTGGGCATATGTTAACTATTTTAAAAGTGAAGCTAAATAATAGATGTTAATTTATTTTAATTTTGTACAGTTATTTATGAAGAAGTCTCACTGAAGAGTTCTGGCTTAAGCTTTGAACAGATTAGAAATGATAAATTGGCCAAAAAAAAACCCCTTTCCTGTTTGAAAAATATCACTGAAACCGGAGCCTTGGCATTTAGAACTGCTAAGAGTATGGATGTAAATACTAATGACAAGCCAAAAATAACTAATGTTAATACTTATTATTTCTGAATCCCTGACATGTGCTTGCCAAGAATCGGTGAGTTGATAGGGTGTGAGAAATGTTTGGAAAGGCTTTTGGAATTCATCTAGCACAGCCTCCTGCTTAAAGCAGGATTATCACCACACTAGATGGAGTCAGCTGGGACTTGTCAAACCAGCTCCTGAAAACCTGCACAGCCTCCTGGGTAACCCATCCTAGCACTGCCCTGCATTCCTTGAGTAGAACATTTTTTTCCCTAACATTTAAGCTGCAGGTTTGGACTGCTTGTTTTACCTTCTGGCTGTGACCAAGAAGCATTTGACTCAGGTTTTGTGATTCACCTTGAGGCAACTGAAGGTTGCTGTTAGATCCCTTCTTAGCCAACAAGCCCAAGTCCTTCAACCTCTCTGTAGTTCAAAGAACAGTCATTTCATAGGTCATCTGGAAGAAAAAGCAAGACAAAACATACAGAGAAACTGAATTTTCTTCCTTTCCTAAGGAAGAGCTGTAGAGGCTGTATGATATGAATTGATTTAGGGGGTTTGTACAAAAAGTAGATTTTGCAAAGGCAGGGGATTGGAGACAGAAGAATCAATGATTTTAGTGTATTCTCTGAATGTGGGCAATGTCATTATTCTAGATTAAATATAAATTCTGTAGGATAAGAACTAATGTTTAGTTACATCAGTTGTCAATTACAGGCAAGGAGCTTTTTAATTGCATAAAGCTAGACTGGATGATTAAGCCATTTTCAGAGAGAAAGAAGCAAAGACAGCTTAACTGCTGGGAAACTACTAGGATTAGACCCAGGATATCCAGGGCTAAGTGGTTTGCTTAAACGCTGACTCTGTATTTGACCTTGGATTTTTTAAAGATACTTAGTGAGATTTTCAGCACCACTGAGATGTATAGGAAATAATTCTCCTAGACGTCTATCATTGGTGTGTGGTGTGTGTGTGAAAAACCTTTATGCTTTACCCGTTCTCATATGCTACAGGGAAAATAGCAATGGAAATAATGTTGCTGCTGCTCATCAGGCCTTGTTTTGTCTTTGTGAATGTTTATGGTGTTGTCCTTGTGCATGTATAATAATACTGGAGTCACGATGCAAAGATCATGCTGCTTTGTTTCATTAATTCAGACGAGATTTGAGGCTTTGGAAGGATGCCTGCTTGCCTAGAACACTAGCCCACTCTCTAGCCCACTGCATGATCACACTCGGGTTTTTTTCCCTGCCTCTTACACCTTTCAGTGTTACTTGGTGTGTCTTTGCTGTGTGTTTCTGCATAGGGTGTGCTTAAGCATTCTTCATGCCATCTGTAAGAAGTGAATAATCTGTCCCTTAACTTTTTAATCCACTTTCTTCCTTTTTTTTTTTTTTTTTTAGTTTGGGGTTGTTGGGTTTTTTTGTTTAGTTTTAATATAGGCCTTTTTCAAGTAGAACAGAGCTAGTCAATACATAGTGTGGTTTTGCTCGTGCAAAGATATTCAGTCACGCAAAAACATGGTTACAGCATGGACTATAATCTAGATGTTTCTAAAAGCTGTTGTTCACCAACCCAAAGGGTTGCCTTTCCATTTTTTGGGCTGCTCCATGGGATGGTCACCAACAGTGTGGCAAGATTGATCTCCGTGTAACATTCCAACGTGACATTTCCCCAATCTCTCTCTGGGTAGGTGAAGGCTGATCTACTGCTGCTCTGCTCTGTGACCAACCTCTCTCTCCTCACGTTGCAGCCAATGTTAGCAGTACAAACCCAAATATTTTCCCACTGCTGTTATTTTATACTCTCACCAGCCTTCCATCTAGTACAGAACTCAATTTATTTCTCCCATTCATCACTCTTCCATATATTCACCTTTCCCTTCTGGAGTGGTTGGATTGTGTTGTTACGGCTTGGGTAAAATTAGATTGTAGATTTTGCTATTCTACAAGTTAACTAATGTGTTATTTACAAAAGTTTGAGTGCTGTGCATTTGTTACAGGCTTCAAACTGCAGTACTGGGAGGAAATGGGCTTGGTGGGGTGTAAATTATTTTTCTCAGTGACAAATTGGTGTGAAGATCCTCCCTTTTTTATTTTTATTTGTTAGAAACCTGAGGGCTTGGTGGTGACACAATTTAATATGCAAAACAGTCTTATCTGTCATGAATCTTATCAGTTAGCCCTTGGCAAACTGCAGTTAAAATCTTGTTAAATATCCTCACTCACATACAAAATCATGTACCCCCTCATGGTTACTGTTACTTTGATTTGGTTTTTGGAGAGATTCTGAAACTTTCTTTACCTCTCTTTATCCTTCTCTAAAGAAATGGACATTTAGCAGCAGGTTTAACCTTTTGTACTTTGTCTCATGAAGCAGAAATAATATAATAGGAGTAAAATTATTTGAAAAAAGTAATTTGGTGGCAGGCAAAGTTAGAAGAAACTGAGAAGAAACTGAGAAGTAACTCAGAAGTAACTCTGAAGTGTATGAAGTTAAAATAATCTGTAAATGTACATATATATTTCATAATAAAATATTGCAATTTGCTGGTAACCGCTTCATTAAAGTGTAGAGATGTACTGAAGGCAAATGAGAATGGAACTAATATTCTCAGGAATATGAGCACAAAATGGTCCCATGATGATATCTGCCTTGTCTGACAGGGAAGCCTTTTGGAGCATCTAAGAGAAAAATGAAAATTATGTCCATTCTGTAAAATCTTCCTAAGGAGGAAGAATTGATACCTTGTGTAATAATGTATTTTCAGAAAACATAGAATTTCTGAGGGAATTTCTCATACTGTTTGCAGAATTCCATAGCTGCACTAAACCTGACTTCTGTGTTTCTTAAAGGAAAAGGATTTGCTTCTTCATTTGGTCAGTTTATCAGAACTGCAGTTAATTTTATGATATTTGGAGAACATTTTTAGATCTTTATCTTTCTATTCAGATTTCAGATGGCAAAGATTTTTGAAATGTTCTGTGTTTTTAAAGAATTTGCTAGATTTACCAGTGTCTCTAAATTTAGTAGTCTTTAAGCTGCAAAGTCATCATTGTTTTCAGGTGCTAATCAAAGTTCAAAGCACCACACTTGACCAGTAACATAGATGGCAACCAATTTGACTGACATCATCGAGGTAGTCATTACCTATTTGACAGAAAAATCAGAACTCATGGATATCAGCTCTTTAGAAGAACTTCTGTATCACTTTTTCCAGTGAAATTTTGCATGTTAAAATGCCTAAGTTATTGTTTCTCTAAAATGTGTTTACCTACACATATATAAACATATAAACTTATTTTAAAGCAGTTATTCATTAGTCAGAATGTCCCTTCTCTGAACAGATTTGCTCATGTGTGTGATAGCACAGAAGAAAAGAGATTATGTTTTTACAGAGGCACTGTGTGACTTGAACTGCTCTAGCAGTTCTTTTGCTGGACAGTTACCTGATTGCATCAGTCACATCAAACTGCTGTCACTGAAGGGACACCAATGCACAGTGACCTTTCAGTTTGCTCATCGTTAAGCTGAAGTTTATAGACCTTTCAGCCTGATGCAGATTTTTTTTTTCCAAGGCACCCTGCTGTACTTTTCCTATTTAAACTCTTGAATCATTACCTATTTTAAGGCTCTACTGTGCCCTGAAGGTATTGTGACATTTACTAATCCTCCCCACTGGACTTTGCAGACGTTGTGACTGTCTCACACTGTGCTGGACTGGCAGTACATTAGGCTTTGATTTGGAACTAGAACTCAAAGCAAACACAGTAAATCAAATTGCAGTTAGGACTTTGCCTTTTTTTTACTTTTCATGCATCTGTGTCATTCCAAGAGTATTTAACTCTATTCTTGTAAAAAAAAAAAAAAAGGCATATGGAAATACTTTGCCTGCTTCAAAGTATTTCTCTTCCTTGGGTTTTTCCCCTTCTGTACTATAGATATCCTTTTCAGCCCTTTGCAAGCATGCTGTTCTATGAAATAGTGATTTGCCTGAAACTGAGTCAGTAGAACTCTGGGAATATAAGTAGCAAGATTTGCATACTTCATTAAAAAAACCCCTCTGTACCAAATTTTGTAGTAAAGCTTGTGCACATTTTTCATCTACAATTTGCTTTTCTGTTACTGCTGAGTAGGAAAGTCCAAAATCACAGATGTGAATTTTGTGGAATAAAATTATAAAAAGTTTTGAAAAGTACCCATCACAAAAAAATGTCAGTAGAATTGGCTTTCTGTAGCCAAAGCCTAGAAGCTTGCAAGGCAAGGTGTTAAACTGAAATGCAGCCTCTCGTTTTCTCTTTTTTACTATTGAGGGTTTTGCTATTTTCTGTTGAAATATTAGGTTGGAAAACTGGAGAAGTTTGCCACTAGTTTTTTGAGGTTTTTTACCTTCATGATAAACAACTGATGAAGTAGTTCATGAACCTCAAAAATGTCTTTTTTTTCCCTGTAATGTAAGTTTACATTATTGTTGCCTTGAGTAGTGCAAAATAAGTACTTGGACATCTGCAGGAATTGTCATCATTGTGCAGCAAAGGCTCAGTTGTGTTTTATAGCTCTGCCTAGAACATCTAGTTAGAGAGAGCCAACCAAAAAAGGTAACATGTCCTTTGATCAAACGTTTAGTTCAACAAAAGAGGCTTTTCATTATGAGATCTGAAATCTGCTGCACAATGGACAAGGAGGTCATGATTTTCATTGCTTTGGCTTTAAAAGCAAAGGGAATTCCTTGGCTTTAGGAGTTACAAGAGAATACAAGGAAGAGGTGGGTGCTAGTTAAAAGGCCACAGTGCCCAGTGAATGACAAATAGGTGTAAACTGTTAACACACTGACTTTGTTATTTCTAAAGACCAAACTAGTTCAAGCGTGAAAAAATATTCCCTCAGATGAAATAGAAGGAGCTTGTAGTTAAAACTGTTTACATACAGCAAAACATAATTCTAAAGGACATTGCCTGCTTTAGGCAAAAAATATCTGATGGATTAATGTTATTTTAGTGGCATTAAGGATGTATTTCCCTAATCATTTTATCTGGCAGCAAAATCTGTATAAGTTCCTCCTCTCTCCCACCCCAGACAGAGACTCCTGACTTTGTTTTCTTCCACCCAAATTCATGATTTCCTTGTTTGTGTGGTAAAACTAGCTTAGGAGTGGTACTGTAAGCTAGATTTCTAAATGGGAAAAAATCAGAAAGGAAAATAATGTTTATATTGTGGCACAAACCATTATATTCAAGGCTAAAGGCATCTAAGAGGTGACATGGGATTCTAAAGTCTCTTCCATGTGACAGTGAAAAAGATTACCCAGAAACCCTCAGCCTTATTAGCAAACCAGGTCCTCTGTGCTCAGGAGATGCTTAAGGCCAAGATTTGTCCCCAAATGACTTGCTCGTTTTTCTGCACTCTCAGCAGTGACCTGTTCTGAGCCTGTTCTTCTCCCTCACACACAGCCAAGCTACCCTTGCCTTATCCTTCCCTCCTGTCCTTTCAGTCTGGAGAAGGGTGAAGAGCAGAATTTAAATTCCAAAATCTTCCTGAGCATTTTTGTTTAAGGTGTTAGTGCTTCCTGTCCAGCTCAGGTGAATGTGAATGTATTTCTTCAGGTTTTACACTCACACACGTTCCATGAGCTGAGTGAGTTGGCTAGTTTAGTCCCACTGCAAAAAGATTTGAAAGGTCTGTGTAACAGTTATGTTTATGTATGTATAGCACAATGTTCTGTGATAAAAAATGGCTGTGAATGGGAGAGGAAGTTGAAACAAACAGTAAGTGCTGAGGTTTACTTTGTCATTCCTACTAGGGAGCTCAAGGAAAGCATTTGAGATGGTTTTTTTTTCCTTTCTGTCATCATCAGGTACTGAACCAGTCCTTTGCTGTGTGTTGTGCTTCAGCTTCTTGTTGACAGAAGCATAAATAAATTACAAAAGGCTCTAGTGGCTGTTTATTAGCTAAAGAAAAAGGTGAAATACAGAATGGCTGTCTTTGTTACCTAGAATTTGTTGTATCTGGCTTGTGCAAGAGTTGGGAAAATACTTTGTATTCCTGCACAGAGTAGATGTTCTCAGTTCCCTTGTTCGTATTTATGCAGCTCATTTTCAATTATCAGTGCAGAAGTTGGAGTGTGCTATCAGTGTTATCTTAAAAGGAATTTTAGCATAGTCTAAGTTTAGTATTTCTGGGAAGAATAACTGATAGATAATGCATTAAGGAAATTAATAACTGACAAAGAGGTCAGTGAACACAGGAGGATTGTGAGCAATTTATATGAAGTAGTTTAACTTTCAGAAACATGCAGTGACCAAGGGAGATTTAAAAGCATAGAACAGCCGTTCCCACTGCTCAGCAGAGCTGTAGGAGTGTATTTTTCCGACACTGTAGCCTGAGTTCTTCAGCAAGCAGGAGGGTCAGAGGAGCTGCAGAGCAGTCACTGCCTGGCACAAGTCAGCAAACAGGTAGGTGTCCATAAACAGCACTCCTGTGGTGTCTTTAGTAACAGTAGGTAACCTAAACACCAGAAGGGGAAGAGAAGAATCTGTTGGTATTTATATGAGATCTCCAGGAGAAAAGACTGTAGGATATTGCCAGAAACATTTTGGATGAGTATGTTGTTTAAAAGCAGGAGGTGATGCCTGATGTTCTGAAGGAAGGATTAATTTTCTATGTAGCACATTATATCATTTTACTTTCCTGGTTTTTCATGTATGTAAAAATGTTTATTCATATCATGAATGCTCACATTAGCATTTGGATAGAGTTATTATTGAGCCAATTGTAGTTAAAAACTCATGTAAAATACCTCTCCTTTAACTTGTTCATCTGTTACCTATCTTCAAAATATTGTATAAATTAATTTCAACTGAAAATGCTTAAAAGACAACATGCAAACATTTAATAAGGTATTTTTTAAAATGCGTAAGCAATAGTAAGATTGTCTCAGTGCCTGACAAAATCAGTGACAACCAACATTCCCTTCATCATTGCTTGCTATGGAGCTCCTTTCATGAGTGGTAATTTCATAAAAGTTTCTAACTCTGGTATTGAGAAGTTGAAATGTGCCAATTAGTTTTCCAGTTTTGACATTTGTCCAGAGAGTACAACACTTGTGGGTTGTAATAAGGTATCATCTGTTAATTGGTGACCTTAAGAGCATTTTTGGTAGAAACAGTGGGATGATGAAATCTTGGTCAGTCAGGTAGAAGAGCTTAACTTGTTTTTAGCTCTATATTAAGGTGAAATTGTTATTTAAAACTGGAACTTGCATTAAAAACTTGCTGCATATTTCTGTTACTAATAAGCTGTGTTCTTTAGTGCCTATGACGCCAGACCTTGTCTTGCTTTTAATATAGATAATACTTTTTAGGGTCTATTTATAATGCATAATGCAGACTATCAGCACTGTCAATGCTCAGGGTTGAGTGAAGGGAAGGTTTGCAGTTATACGTCTGGGAGAGGTAGCAAAGCTTGACCTCAAAAAGAAGTTACTGTGTATATAGGTGTTTTGTTTCTGGAACAGTTGTACCCATATTTATATAACTGGTTTTTTTTTTGTTTTGTTTTGTTTTGTTTTTTTTTAAATGGGGATTCATTTAGGTAGTCACTTGTTTGCACATAATAGTTTGCTGTATGATCTTAATAAACCCTGGAGTTTTTAAACCTGTGTTTACAAAGCAAATGGTAATAGTAGCTGAACATCACTGTCCCTTAGTCTGTGCCAAAGGGCTGGTAAGGCAGTCCAAAGACACTCACAGGTTCTTAGGAAGGATGTGAATAAGAGATGCATGAGCTGAAGTCACATGGCACCTGCTCTTCCTCCTCTGAGCTCCTCTCTGTTGTGCCAGAGGAGCTGTTCGATGGGGAAGAGATGCAGTGGCAGATTTTGCAAGCAAAATAGATCAGAATTCTGGAGTGATCCAATGTTAATTTTTGGGATCCACTAATCCAAGAGATTTGTTAGTGAAATAGCACAGGAAGCCTTAGAAAATTACACTCCTCAGATACAAATATTACTAAATAGTAACTATTTTGAGCTATTTAGAGGAACTTGTTGGCCTCTCCCTGCATTAGCTACTTCTGGCCTTTTATTCTGTATATGAACCTAAAGGGTCAAAATCTGCTTCATGGGAGCACTGAGGTCTCACATTGAATCATAATGAACCTTTCTGTGCTCAGCCAAGAAAGAAATTAGACTCCTAAGTTCCTAAAAGTTATTACATTTTACCTCAGACTCTGCCATGTATAGTCTAAATGACTTTCTTGTATGAATTATTTTAATAAGCAACACTTTCACATTCACATAACCTGCACATGCCTCTGGTGCAAATAATTTAGAGGAAAAGTCACATGGCAGGATCTAGTTATTCTCAGTTGGGGGGTGGAGAGAAGTAACAGGTAGTGGTGAGATCACCTTGCCAGGCTCAAGTAGGAGCTTTGCTTTAGTGTTCTGTGGGGCAGGTGCAGATGGGCACAGAAGGCTGCAGCCTGTGCCAGGCGGTCATACAGGAGTGATGTAGTTTTAAGTTTTCTCATAGCATATTCAATTCCATTTAAATATGGAAAAATGCTGAATTGTAAATGTTAACCTAGCCATGAATAAAAAATGCTGATATTTTATTTAATCGAAAAATAATTATGGATATTCTGCCTTTATTGTATTATTTAAAATATTTCATTTTACATGGAGACTGCGAGTTATTGCAGAGTGGGTTTTATATATATATATATTTTTTAAAAAAGAGAATTTGTTTCTGGCACATAAAAAATAGAGGATACTGACTTTTGCAGGCTACAAGGAATATTGTCATTGTCTGGGTATGGAGAAAAACTCTGGTAACCAGTTTACATGAAATAGGAGGAAATCCTTGCTCTTCAGGAGTGTTACCCAACTCCTGTTTTGAAAGAATTTCCTTTAGAGAATGGAGAGTTTTCTCTTTTTCCGCTGTCTTTGAGTTCAATTACTTTCATGTTCTATGCAAGGAATAAAGCAGCTGTGCATGGCAGATGTAACTTCAGTGTTTGAAGTGCTAACTGATAAAAATGAGAAAGTGGAGGTTGGGTGATCCTACCGAGGCAAACACGTTCTTACGCCGCTCTTTAATAAAATATTGTAAGGAAGAGCTCGAAAACCTTCCCCTTTGACTTTCATCTGTCAGCTTTTGATTGTAACTTTGTAAAGGAATTGGTATTGACTTCTATCAGGCAGTTTCGGAGAAGAGGTGAAGAGCTTTCTCTCTTGACTTTCTGTATGTTTTGTCAAATCGAATCCTTCCATTTGAAGTGCGAAGTGAAGGCTGATGTCAAGAAGTGCCTTCAGCACAAGCTGGTGCTGGTCTCCCGCGACTTCCTCCTTCCTTAAAAGTATCAGATTAGATTGTGCAATGATGGCAATGTGGCTGGACATAAACACGTTTATTGCAGGCTCAGCAGCCATTACGTATCATTAGCGAGAGGAGGCAAGGGGCAGAGGGACCACTTGCATGTCAGTTTGATTCTTTTTAAGGACAAATGCATTTGGATGAGAAGCTGCTAACTTTATGGCTGCTTGGATACTTGAAGTTCAGAACCTATTACTGTCTTTTTTTTTTTTTTTTTGTCCTGTTTGTAACCTTACAGTCAACTTACTTTCAAAGCAAATACAGATTGTAGGAGCAGTGGTGTTAATAGGGGAGCTGGGAATAGGACACTTTGGAAGCTATCATGACTTACTTATTTATGAGGAATATAGTGTATTCGCATCAGACCAAATCTGTTTAAAATGTGAATACCTGGTTTTTTGCGACATCACACTTTTCCTTAGCAGTGAAATAGTAAGTACCATTAAAATAGGGAAACACATCTTTGACATCAGCAAATCTGGCCTGGCTGACATGAAGTGGTTTTTATTAGAGGCTCTAATTTTGCTTTTGGACAGCTGCTATAAGTGTGTATAGTAATGAAAGGAGAGACACAGTTTCTGTGTTTTGAGATTTGAGTTCTTTCAGTGCTGAAGCAGATGCAGTTTATTTACTCTCTGAAATTTGTTTCACCTTATGATTCATAAATTCTACCTTTGCACTGTGCAGGGGCTGCAATAAAGGTTACAAATTAGAAGGTGAAGGGGAAAATATCTGAATAAATGTAGTTTTATTGTAGTGCATCTC
The DNA here is from genome assembly GCF_000695815.1 of Acanthisitta chloris. Taxonomy (NCBI): domain Eukaryota; kingdom Metazoa; phylum Chordata; class Aves; order Passeriformes; family Acanthisittidae; genus Acanthisitta; species Acanthisitta chloris. Next base: position 113,309 of record NW_008689704.1, on the reverse strand, counting down.
TTTTTCTGTTTCATTGTTACTGTTACTTAGTCCTGACCTTCTTCCAGGGTTTGACACATCACGTCATGTGTCTTGTTCCCTTGTTTTGTGTTATTTTATGAAGTACCTTCGTTTGTCTCATTTGGTTTAAAACAAATCATACGTTCACGTCCTAAATGTTTCACTAGTCAGAATAATTAAGTTGATCAGGTCTGGGAGCACTGGAAGGAAAATAATGTCATTGAAGCATTCAGGCTCTAATGGGAACCTGAGTTCATTCAGATATCAAATCTAATAATTGCTTTACACCTGTATACACACTCCCAGTGAGCGAGTTCACATTAAAGGTTTAGTGGTTTCAATACTCTGTTTCAAGGGAATATTAGAGCTGTTTTTAAAAGACTAAGTTGTTTTGACTTGTTTCAACTTTGTTGTTTTTCTGTATCAGTTGTCATTTAGCTGATTGCTCATCTTTATGCACTGGGAAATATTTTAACATGACAATTTCTTAATAGAAGTATGATACGAGTAATATAGTGCAAATCGCATTTAATAGCAATCAGAAAACTATGAAGACTATCATCTGAGTTTCACTGCTATGAAACAATTTATTAGCCAAGTTAAAATTTACTGTATACAATTTAACAGTATTCAAATCCAAAGCGGAATTTATCCATGATTATGTGTGTAGCACAGCAGAAGGATTGTAGGGATATTCATAGCCATGATTGCTCCTTGAAACAGGCAATTTCACAAGAATGAGGTAGAAATCAGTATTACTTTGTGAGATTTTATGGGAAACGAAGCAATAATTATAACTTCTCCGTTTAACTCAACTCTGTGACAAATCTCCATGAACACAGTGGTACAGCCTGTCACAAAAATTCGAGCAAATTTTGTCACAATCAAGGGAAAAAAAAATACTGCCTAGGAAAATGACCGCTATTCATAGCAGGTTTCAGTAAACTCCAAACTCAAATGCTGGTCACAGTGCTGCTTGTTATTGGAGGGCATTTGAACTGATGCAATCGTTCCTCTTCATCTTCTTTTTATTTTCCCACCTTTATAAGTTTAGTTCTCAGCTGAGAATTCAAACTGAAAAAGAAATGGAAAATGGTTGTATATGTGCCTGCATTGTACTGACGTGAAGGCCTATTTTTCCCTGTAATTTTAAAGGCCAATTACCCTTGGAGGAAAGGAGAAAAATAGATTGATTTGTCTTGTAACCCCTGAGGCAGGAATGTGTTGTCTCCAGCTAAGGCTTTTCCATTGCAACTCTTGTGGAAGAGCTTTCGCTGCATATCCCAAGTGGTGCTATTAAGAAAGAAAGCAAAGTCAAATTAAAATATTAAATAGATCATTTAAAGGTTTGAGGAATCTTATCTTATTGGGCCAATTCTTTTTGTTGCTTTTTTTTAAATCTTTAAGGCCTGGCGCAAGCAACACTAAAATTTATTTTAAACTGATTACTTGAAAATAGGGTTTGTAAATCCATTTTTATTCTACAAATGCTTAACTTCAGCTCTAAATAGGATAAGTGTTTATTTGTTTATTGGAATTATGATACAGATGGCAAATATCCTCAGATTTGGTGGCAAAAGTGTTACTTTGATTGTGTTCCCATACTGTATTGACTGTGGTCACAGCTGGGTTGCTCTGAGCTGGTAAATGTCATCACACATGCCATTTAGCATTAAAACTTCTCACATTATTCCATTTTAAAGCATTTTTTTAATGTCTAACACATAGAATATAAATAAATGGGTTTTCTACTGATGTTCTGCATTTTCATATAACTTTAAGGCTACAATTAATGGTGCCCAGCTAGCTGGGTCTGAGTGGCAGCAGTAAGATTAGACATGTCTTTGTTCCCTTTTAATCTGAGTGAAACTCCTTTGTGTCAGGGTTTAAATTCTTCAACTCTACTTACTACAGAGCTTCTGGGTATTAACAGCAAGTGCTATGAGGAGAGGCTGAGGGAGCTGGGCTTGTTTAGCCTGGAGAAAAAAAGGCTCAGGGGAGACCTTCTCACCCTCTGCAACTCCCTGACAGGAGGTTGGAGTCAGGTGGGGGTTGGTCTCTTCTCCCAGGCAACCAGCAGCAGGACAAGAGGGCACAGACTCAAGCTCTGCCAGGGGAGGGTTAGACTGGATATTAGGAAGAGATTTTTGATGGAGAGAGTGCTCAGGCATTGGAATGTGCTGCCCAGGGAGGTGGTGGATTCCCCATCCCTGGAGGTTTTCAAGCTGAGACTGGATGTGGCACTTGGTGCCATGGGCTAGCAACCACGGTTGGGTAGGGCTTGATGATCTTGGAGATCTTTTCCAACCTGGTTGATTCTATGATTCTATGAACTAGTATTTAGCAAGTTAAAGAGAATCCAAACATCCAAGTGTCTTCTCAGTTCAGAAGCTGTTCATCTAGGCTGGTCTGGGAACCCTCTTGAACTGAAGGTGCTGTGTGTTACCTAAATGGCTAACACTTTGGAAGCAAATATTTTTTAACAGAACACTTATCTGCAGTCACATCTCTCTTAGCTTAAGGCTTACAATGTTATGATGATAATTTTGGCACTCCTGACATCTGCAGATAGCTCAGGAGGTGTGTGTGTCTACATGTTTTCTGAGGAGGAGCCATTCAGTCTTGAGAGATTTCCTTTTAGGCGTTACAGTTCTCCTTAGTGCTTTTTCTTCCTGTCCTAGAAGTCTTTCCTAATAGCTACACAGAGCCTTTTTTAATTGCTCCCTATTTCTTCTAAAAGCTTTTCTTGCTTCACCACCTTTTCTTACATATCAATATATTAGTAAACACCCCAGTTACATGTCAGGAACATACTTTAAAAATTATTAGAAAATCAATATGTGATGACTTTATAATTATTGGTTCAGCTGTACTATCTTGATTTTGAGGGCTTTAAAAAAAGCAAACAAAAACCAGACACCGAAGGCCTGTTATTTTTTGGCCTAAGGGTAAGTTTCTTTTTCTTTAGCATAACATTTATATGCTCTGGTTATCACTCAGCTTTCACGTGGAAGGCTGAAGCTGGACCTAAACCAAAATAAAACAGGATTTATAGAATTTGACCTCCCAGCGACAGAGTTTGCTTGAAATCTCAATGTTTTCTTTGAAGTTGATGCTAAAATAATGTTTTTAGCTCTTGTTTAAATTTGATTGTCAAGAATTTGAGATTCTGCTTAAGGAAAAAAAAGCTGGGGACAGGGATGTTGTATCACTTGATCTGTTCTCAGTTTTGGCTACAAAAACATCAAATCTCAGTTAATGACCCAATGTGGTGGCTAGAAAGGGTCTAGTTCCAATTTTGCCAGGCGTGTATAGGATGCCTGTTGAGGTTGAAATAAGAGTGTTTTAAATACCAGAAGATTAAAAGAAAACATATTAACTGTACAGTTTCCTTTAACACAGTTAGAGAAGTGTTTTATTTGCTTCTTTCATCTCTTTGCAATAAACACCTGTTGAGAAGTGCTTTTAAGAGAGTCCTTTCTGAGCTGTTATTTTGGCTGTATTTCTCCCATAACTGATTTTTGCCTTATTGCAACTTTTTTTATATATAGGCCATAGATTTCGAAAGATCAATTTGAAATCAAATCTCACAGAGATGAAGTGAATCTTAACAGAATTGAGGTTAGGAGCACCATTTTCTCTCAAGGTGTTGTTTCTCAAAAGGATTTTGCTCTAGACAGCGACAACAGTTTTGAAGCTCTTAATTTCCCTGCCTGGTTCATTTCTCAGTTGGTATCTCTAATAATGTCCTAGGGACAGGCCAGGCAGGACAGGGAACAGCTAAAGAGGTGCTGGAGATGGATGGACTTCCCTGCTGGTTTACAGTGTATCAGTTCTGCTTCTGCCTTATGTGCTATCAATTCCATTTTCCAAAGATTTACCTTTCCATGTTGGGAAGCTAAAGCTGATGAAGGTTCATGCAGTCCATAAAAGAAAATAATAAATTTCATTCTTGTCATGCCTTGTTTCTTAAAGCAGTTGATAATGTGCTGTTACATCATACTGTAAGTTGGCTTCAGTTTTCCCTCAGCATCGATGGCTCAAGGACAAAACTAGAGACGACCCAGGCTAAAGTGATTTGAATTTAACCTAAACTGTCACAATTTTAATCAGTGGCATTATATAGAATATATTTAGTCATCTCAATCAGTTAAAAGTGACACTCATAAAATGCAATTCAGATTTTCACCTTTTTCTGAAGGATAAGTGTTGATGTCATCATTATCACAGACGCAGTGTTTGCTCCTTGGAATTATCATCTGTTGTGACACTTTATCCATTTAAAACAGGCTGAAACGACCAGGCTGCTCATTTTTTGTGTAATTGTTCCATACCTATTGGAAATTATCCTGCTCTTCTGAGTGTTTTCCATGTTACCTGTTTGTGGGGCTTGCTGAAGAGCTTGGGACTGCATGAGTCTTTTTCCTTTGGTTGCTCATGAAAACAAGATGTGTTTCAGTAGGATTTCCTAGTGAACAAAATTTTACATGAATGAAGAAATAAATCTTTGATGTAAAGGCTTTCATTGATTCCCAGAGGCACAGGCCATACAAACTCCCTTACAAGAAGGCATTTCTGCATCTTTTGCATACTCAAAACTCTTGCAAAAAGATGCAATTTTAAATATTTTATTTATTGCTGAGAGTTCTACCTTCTTCAGATAGTCATTTTCAAGGCAACTTAAGCTGGTACCTTCTTTCTCTGAGCATTAAAGAGCTTTTAGTCTTGTCAGCTGTGGAAAGGTCAATTCTTTCACCTTGGGGAGGTTATTCAGGAGGGGAAAAAAAAAGGAGACTTAGTCAACTAAGGTACCAAGCCCAAGGTAGCAGTTTATACTGCATTTATAATTTTTAATATAAGAGCTGTCAAAGAGAGAACTTTTTTTTTTTTTGTGTGGTGGTTACAGGATAATAGCAATTCCAATCAAGTAGCTTTGAGGAATGGTTTTATAGACTGTCTTTTTCCATTATCAGATGTCTCAGTGTCATGACCAGTCCATTTGACTGCACAACATCTATATTATTACTTGCATTGATTGCTCATAAAAAATAAGGTTTATAATTAGGAGAGCATAAAGTTACTACCTGGAAGAGTGGATAAGAAGGAAACGAAATGAAAAAGTCACTTAATCTTAGTATTGCAGTTCAGCAAAGTACCATTTATTTTTCCCCTAATATAACTGAGTTCTATGGTGATAACAAGTTACCGAGTTAATAAATCTGTTGCAGCTATTGAGACTTCTCTTTTAGTAACAGAGCTAATGAAGGAGCATTAAGGAAAGGAAAAATACATTTTGCAGAGTATAGTTTTTATAAATATATTTCCCTCTCCCCTACCAGTATGGGGTTTATTGGTTGTGATTTCTAATGTTTTGTACAGAAATGGATTTAAACTGGAAGAAAGTAGGTTGGGGTTGGATATTAGGAAGAAGTTCTTTAGTGTGAGGGTGGTGAGACACTGGTTGTCCAGAGAAACTGAGGCTGCTCCATCCCTGAAAGTGCTCAAGGCCAAGGTGGACAAGGCTTGGAGCAACCAGATCTAGTGGAAGGTGTTCCCACACGTGGCAGGGAGTTGGAACTTGAAAAGCTTTAAGGTTTCTTCCAACCCAAACCATTCTATGATGCATACAGAGCATAGTGGAGAATGCCTTAAGAGTGAAGTTATCAAATTCCATAAAATTAATATATACTGTCTAAAAATAACTGTTTAGATTTTTTTGTCTGTTTACTTCATGGCATATATTTATTGTAGTTATGAGCTTATTATGGGTTTGCTTATAATTTTTTGCATCCTATTATGTGGTAAATTACTTGTGTGTATCAAAGTACCTCTGCAGATACTTTGTATGCTGTAGATATTATTTACTCCCATCTTGGCAGTATGCTGAGTGCAAGAAACCTTCAGCAAGGAATTGGGTGTTATAACAATGTCCATATATTTCCTTCACTGAGGGTGTAAAGTTTTCATGGTCAGAATTACATTCCAGTATTATAAGTACTTAAAAGGATCTGCTGGTTTGATTTCTCAGCATTAAATTTATTTTATCTTCATTTTAATTTGATCCAGCTAGCTAAAAGATGAAGATTCTTTTGTAATGTAAAAATCCACTTTATTTTCCATTTGAGTCCTTCATTGTTCTACCTGTTACTGCTGCAAGAAAAGATCCATTCACCTGACGTAGTGACCACTTCTAGGGTCGTGTATTCTCTTCTGAGACAGATCATGTCTGTGATAGGAGCATTGTGGGAATGCTCTGCTTTGGAAAGAAATGGACTTCGAAGATTCAAGTGAGAAACAAAGTTTTCATCTGTGTAGGTAGATGGATTACCCAGAGGGCATGGCTGGTACACACAGAAATTATTATCATGTTTTCTAGTCATTTTTGCATGCTTCTGAAGTGTGTAAGCCTTTTGGCAATGTTTTTTTACTTCATATTGAATACTCTTAGGGTATTGCTACCGTCTCATATTTTCCCTCCTCATCCCCCTGCAATACAAGTGAATAATTTTAGCATTTATGGATGTTACAGGTAGCTTTATGCTGGAATAGTCAGTCATGTTTATAAGCCAGTCTTGTTTTGTGTTGTATTCAATATGGTCTGTAACATAAAAAGGGTAAATACAGCTGTTGGAGGTAAATGAATGTGCATGTTGAAAGTGTTGTAACAATTTTTAGAACTTCTTGCTCTAGTCCCTGAAGTGCCAACCCAGTCCAGTTCCACATCCTAACATGAAACCCTCTGCTTTACCCTAACAGATGTGCCTATATGTACAAACCTATTTCATGTCTAGTGGAGAAATGAGCCATTTCTTTATGTCTGTGTACATATATCTGTACATATACTGATGCTTCTGTTTTGGCCAGATGTAAATGTGCACAGACAGACACCAGGTTGTTGTAGATTAGCTGTTGAATGAAATGTGTCTCTTTGTAGAGAAGAATCAAGACTTTATGCTAATCTCCAAAATTTTCAGCTCTGTTGAAGCTTTCACATTATCGTACCTAAATTTAATCCTCCCATTCCTTTTTTATAATGAGCTGAAAATTTTATCAAAGTGTAACTTGTACCCTACTTGCATTTGTTTCAGTAGGACTCACTGCAAAGTCATCTATGCTTTGAAGAAAAATCTCATGCTAATGTTGACGTTGTCTCTTACCAGTAATAACTGAATCTTTGTACCCCCAGTTTCCTTGATTAGAAGAACCTTGGGTTTCCCTCCAGTCTCTCTTGAATCTTTCAGATTTCGTATTCCTATCTTTAGAAAATATAATTACTTCCACGTAAAAGCTGGAAATAATTTTAGAGAACAGATTACTTCTAATAATCGGAAAAATACTTTGTCATCAGCCAAAGAAGGAAATGCTTAGTGTTTTCTTTAAATCCCAGTCCTGTTGCACAATTACAGGAGAGTCTGAACTGTCACTTGCAGAAAATGTTTGTCCTTTACCATGATGGGAAAGAAAACCTGAAAAGAGAAAATCTAAAAGAGCTAATGTGAAAAAACCAGCAGTTTTTAGTCTCTCTTATTTTAACCTGTGCAGTTGACAGTCTTGAACTTTTCTCAAGAAATACTCTAGTGGTGAAGGCACTTCTCCCCACTGAGAGCAAGGATCACTAGACTCTTTACTAGTCACTGTCTTAGAGGAGCAGCAGCACATTTGGGTTGATGACTTTCCTTCTTGGGTTTTAAACAGCATTTCTGTGCTTTAATTTCCAGTGCTTAGTGACACTACAACCAGTGTAGAGATTTATTCCCATGCAAAACAGATTGACTTAGGGTAATTTGAATACTTTATGCATGGATAGATTCATTAGGAAAAGGAGGCAAGGCAGAACTATAAAAAGAACTAATAATCTTGCTAAAGGAGCCGTTAATTCCGTATAGCATTGGAGACACTTTCATTGAACAGGGAAAAGGAAGGCAGATTTTGCAGAGTCCATGCAGTCTCCAAGGCAGCCTCTGGTTTTGTCCAGAAACAGTTCACAGAGATGACCTTCTTTGTCTTCTCCAGATCCTTATTTAATGTGCCTGGACCATTTCTGGTTTGTTAGGTTAGAACAGAGCCATGAAATGGCTGAGGTTGGAAAGGACCTCTGAAGGTCACCTTGGCCTCCCTCTGCTCAGACAAGGTTACCTGGAGCTGGTGGTCCAGGACTGTGTGTAGACAGAGATTGAATATCAATAAGGATGAAGACACTGCAGCCTCCTGGGTCAATCTCTTCCAGTGCCCAGTCACCTTCACAGTAGGAGTTTCCTGATGTTCAGAGTAACCTCCTGTGTTTTGGTTTGTGCCTGTTCCTCTGGTCCTTCAGCTGGAATGAGCCTCTTGGCACCCTCCCTGCAGGTATTTACATACCCTGCTGAGATCCAGATTGCTCCAACCTTTCCCCTGGTCTCTGGCACATGGTGATTCAGTCAATAGCTGCTTCAAAGAGCTCTTTGTACCCATCAGACATGCTGTAGTCTCCTGCTTTGTGCCTGAACCTTCAGGTTAGCCCCAGCTCAGCACTCCCTCAGCAGCACAAGGTGTTGCAGGCAGAGAGCTAAATCAGCTCCTTTGGAGAAAAGCTGAGGAAACCTGCTTGCCTGCAGTTTGTCTGTTAGAGTATTTCTTCTGAAGTGACTGATTTATTATATTTTAGTGCTATGTAGGAGTTCCAGCCATGTCTTGGGACATGCTGATGCTGTAGCAATGTAGGTACTGTGCTGATGCAGAGCAGCAACCTGAATGTGACACAAGAGAATAGAAAAGACCAGGTCAAAAGGAAGCAGAATGTGTGTCCCCCAAAAATAAAACATTTGCATAACAGACCACATTTTAAAAAAGAAAGATCAAATCTCCAGAAAACTAAATGGGGTTAATCCTCTGCCCCTTTGTGTGCGTCGTGTGTATATTCATCGCTTTAAAATTTTATTTTAAAGGCATTTAGGAATATGGCTTGGGCTTGGTGATTGTTTTCCTGTGATAGAGACATATTTATTATTCATTGCAATAATTACTGTGTAATATTTTATACTAAAAGTTGTTCACATTGCACGATCAGGAAGTGCTTAGGAAGTGGCTGATTTAACTGTTCTATTTTTAACTCTGTACCAAATTATAGTGAACGGTGTTTGGGCTTTTATACTCGTATTATCTAGGAGGTTTTTCACCACCACATTGGTCAGTGAATTCCCATGAAACTTGAAATGTACTTTTCCAGGGCTTCTATGCATAAGCTGTTTATAAAATTCTAAAGATTTTTACGTGGAATTTTATTATTGTGTGCTGTTACCAAGGGGACTGTGTTTCAGGATTCTCCCAATGCTTTTATCACCAACTTCTCTGATCAAGAAAGTAATTTATTGCTGATTGCAGAACTCTTGAACTCAGTCTGGCAGCTGCAGAGTGAAACTTCTCTGATCCAGTCTCCTAGTTACTTATTTACATATCATTCGAAGTGATTTTCAGGGCTGTTTGAAAACCTCTTGACATTGCATTATCCGTGTTTCAAATCTTATGGTGATTTGTTTTTTCCTCTCTTTGTGTTGCAGATAACAAACGAGTTACTTTGGAAAGGTCTCGTTCTCGCCACAATGGAACAATTGCAGCTGTATGATTCTTCTGATGCCAAAGAATTTGTCAATTGTTTTATTTACAATTAAGTGGATATACTTTGGAAAGAGGTTACCAGATGAATTGGCAGTGATCATAAAGGAATATTGGTATTGATTAACTGGTGTAAAAATATGTAATTTTGAAGCTATTGCTAAATAATCCACATACTGTATCTTATTACCCCAACTACCAAGATCTGTAAACAGTGTTAAACAGTAGAATATCTTATTTTATTATGGTCTTTCTTTTTTTGTTTTTTTTTTTTTTTTACCCCCCCCTTTTTTTTTTTTTTGAGCTGGCAACTCACATGAAAGGAGTTGGGGATTCCTAGGTTATGTTTTATATGGGTAAGAAAATACAGTTCTGTTGCAAGAGTACAGCTGTGGATTCCATTTGCAGGTCTGATTTGAACATGAAAGGAAAAAAATAATAAAATTGTATGTTAATAAATTCAGAGATGAGCTGGTCTACATTATCAGAATCTCTTTTGTAACCATAAAGAAAAGCAACATATAGCCCCAGTCAGGTTGCTGAAAACATTATCTTGATGTAAAGCCTGGTGGGTTCAGGTGATTTAGCTGCAAGTAGAGTATACCACATCTCTACACTTTTGGTGATGTGATGATGTATAGTTACTTTTCACTGCTGAATACAAAAACATGAAACAGAGCATAGGAATTTACCGAAATTAAATGGTATCAAGGGCAGGATATGTTTTTAACTGTATCTAAGGAGGGTTTTTTCTAATTATGCACTTATATATTCTTTATAAAGATGTTTGGGGGAAAATATGATTGTCCTATTTTAATTATGCTAAAAATACCTTTGTGTAGGATTTTAGAGACAAGCTACATTATGATGTTATTCAGAACTGCCTCTGAGTTTTTCCTCTGTTTCTCAGGTAAAATATGTAGCAGGATCTCTACTGGTGGATTTTAGTGCTGAGAGTTTAGCAGCTAAAAACAAGTTTTCTACCTGGAGCACTCTATAGAAGTGATCAGTGATTGCAGCAGTCTGATTTTTTGGGAAGCTCCTCCCATTCTACTTGGTGTCCAGGCCCCTTGCACTGCAGTACCTCAGATGAGCAGTCAGTTCAGTAGCTGACACTGTATGTTCTGCCACTCACTGGGAAACCACAGTTCCCTTTGCTCCCCAGACTCCAGTTGAATGGAAATTCTGTTTGGCGTTCAGGTCAATCTTCACCATCCTTTTTACTGAAGGTTCATTGCTTATGTGGATGGGATGGAGGTTTTGAAGTGGGAGTTGCTGTGGAACTGCTTCACATGTTGCTCAGCTGTGATGTTTATAAAGTCAGGACACTCTGTGGTAGATGACACTTGTCCTCAAATTGTTCTTGCTTTTTGCTGATTGATGGAATTATGAATACTTTTATTGTTATGGGGAACTTTTTTTTTTTTAATGTTATATAAAGACTGTTTGGAAGGTAAGGTGTCACATGGTTTTCTGTGCACAAACTGCTAGCTCTAGAGGAACATTTGCTCCTGGGGCAGTGTATACCTTTGCACTACTGCTTGAGCCAAGCGTCTTTGTACAGTAGATTCTTTTTGCTTCTCTGGTAAGATACTCCAACTAGACTATCCAACTAGTTTAGGATAAAGTCTCACAATTTCTAACTACATATCCAATGGTTGTAAGAAAAGATACAGCTCCTTTTCAGTCTAGTGTTGAAATATTTTTCTTTTTCAAACCTTGTCTTCAAAGGAAACAGGGGGTTTGCCTGTAGCTCTGAACATAGGAATACAACTGAAGCCTAGTGAAATGTGTGCTGTCAACTAATCCTCTCCCTAAACTGCTTGGGGTTTTTTGTGTTTTTAGTAACAAGCTAAAGAGTTGTATGGTACTTCAGGAAAAAAAAAAAAAGCATGCAACAGGATTCAGTCTCCCTGTTTATCAGCAAGAGATACAAAGAAGTATATCCTGTTTCATGCAGGGTCAGCATCAACCTTGTATTGAAGCCTAACTTTTTAAAATGGAACTGTTAAATTTACAGTTAGCAAAATGTGCTTCATGTACAAAGCCAGTTAGAAGGATTAGGTTCATAATGTCTATATGAATTTGTACTACAATCAACAGTGTATTAGAATTCAAATTATGAAATTAGCATTTTGCTGGGATTTACAAGTACTGGTATAATCTTTATATGTGAAAACTCAAAAGCTCTCAACAGAATCTTTATACAGTAGCAGTAATTATTAGTGCTCAAGTTTTTCATTTCCATGGGTTCTATTTTTTTTTCTTTTTTTTAAAGCTCTGAAAGTTGACTACAGATTTTCAAGAACCAAATCTTAGGAAGAAAAGGCAAATCCAAAATAACAACATCATCTGATGCTTCTATTTTACTACTATGTTTTTCATATTTGAAACATTTATATAATTTAATGGACATATCTGTTAGAACAAAAGTGTCTTTCAAAGGAAAACTAGTTTAGAAGATAATTTATGTAAATATAGGGTGCTCGTATTTATGAAGTCTAAAATATTTTCTGAAATTGATGCTGGTCACTTTGTCTTTTGATAGTTTTTCAGTCTATATTAAATTGCAGATATTTTTAATGTTTTTATTATTGATCTAATTTTCAGAGGTGTCACATGTTTATCTAGGAGTGTAGAAGAGTAGCACCTTTTTCAGAAATGCACTTGCCTTATTTTCTAATTTTAAAAAGTGAAATATATCAGTTAAATTATATTTGTATTCAAAGTAATCCCAGAAAGAAAATCGCTGGAGGGTTCATACATAAATTTCTTGCTAATTATGTTTCACTCTATGTCCTCTGAGACATTACATTAACAATATACCAGCACATCTGTTTGCATTCACATTTACCAGTTCCAAGTACTGAAGAGAGTTGGTTGGGGTTTTTTTAAATGATGTTACACTGTTTACATTTCTTAGTTTATTTAAGAGGAAGATAATTTTACCTTTGCAATGAATGGAACTAAATTTACAAATGTCATGGGAATGAAATGTTTAAGTCATAGACAAATATACATCTCTGTTGCTGAACTATTGGCTGTACAGATCAGACATGTGAAGACACTAGACTGACTTTGCTCAAGTTTTGATGCAGAAAAGAAGTGCAACACGGTTTGTCATGTATGTTTGTTTGTGATTCAACACGTGTCCCTTCCCAGCACACAAGTGATGTTTGGTTTAAGTGGTAACCAGATTATGAACTGATGCTAAACCCAAAACAAAATTAGTGCCTCAGAGGGCACTGACAAACAGCTTCAGGAAGTATTCCCAGAAATACTCTCACATCACTTGTTCTGGCTTTAGCCAACCACAGTCCACATGAAAAATGTGATCTAAAATTATCTGTTCTTCTTGAAAATTCAGATACAAGTGCAAACATTCCCATGGTTCCCTTCTGTAACATGCAAATAGTCAAGAATATCTGTATATTTTTGCATTTTTGTGTGTGGTATATGTACTACCTCAGACAAATGCTGTAAATGAAACCATAATATTTTCACGGTATCTATCCAAGCCACAAGTCATTAGTGACCTGCTTTAAATTCATCCCACCATATACAAACGGTTTGCAAAAACTCTGAGAATCTGGCTGAGTGTTAGGTTTGGCTGGAAATCCTCCTCTAGCTTATGTTAAGGAAACTTTGCAACGTTCAGCTTTTGCATCCCTCAGGCAACTCCTGCTCTGATGGGTGAATTTAGTACTTCCTCTACTGAGAATGATCTAGCTAGTAAATATTTAAAGCTGGGAATAGTTATGTGGGAGCAAACTTACCTATGTATGTAAATTGCTTCTTTTTCCATTAAACAAAGGCTTGGCTGAGTTAGACTTTCCTGTTTGCCTTCCAATTGCTGCAAGGTCAGGCATAACAAGTGCTAAGTGATACAGCAATGTAAAGCCACCTCTGATGTGCCATACTGTATTTGCAAGTTACTCATTTTTTTTAATAAGTATTGTAAGAAACCTCTACAGCTCTTCTTCCTGCAGTATCTCCACACATGCCCACGCATGCACACAAAATGTAAATAAAAAAAGGAAATCAAAGCAGATAAAAGCCAAATCCCTCAGCTTCAGGTGTCTCTGTTTCGGATCACATATTGCTGCTTTTGTGCTCAAGGAAGGGAGTTGTGTAAGCCTGTGAATTCTGCAGTCCTGCAAGCTGTCGCTCAGCACCCACTGATGTCACTAAGAGAATGTTAAAGGAGAAAGATTTGCTCTTGTAGTGCTTCTTTTAGCACTGTTTGAGGTGATACATATGCCACAGAATGTGAACAATAACCTATTACAGTTCAGTCAGTCTGCAATCATGCACCATTTGATTTCCCTTTTGGAAGTCATAGGACTCCTGATGCCAAAAAAAAAAAAAAGAAAAAAAAAAGATTTAAAAAAAGAAAAAAGGATAAAAAAAAGGTGACAAAACTCATGCATTTCTATTTTTTAAACAGCTCTGTGTTTGTATGTAATGTTTAAAATAGGAATTTGATGAAATCACAGCCTGGCCATTGTTAATCCATGTATTCTGGAAACTGTAATAAAGATATACATAACCTGATGTTGGTAGGTGCACCAATGTTTGACTTATCATTTACCTATTGAGTCCCATCACCCCAAAGCCTGGTTCTGTTGTATAAAGTTGTCACGCTGCAATTACATTCCATTTTAGCTTACTGACATTTTATGGATTTCTGTGGTTTTTTACTCTGAGTTGTCAAGTATGTTTGATGGATTTGTGGGGAAAAGGTGCCTTTTCCAGTGGAGAAGGACTTGCAAACCCAAATAATCAAAAAAATATTTAATTCAAAAACCCAACACAGTGACACCATTTTATTTTTACAAAAATAACAATAAAAGGGAATCACTAAGTAAATTCTATGGGTCCATATTTATTTTTAGTGGCTGGATAAGATGGGAGATTCAGATTAGATGTTAGGAAAAATGTTTTCCCCGTTGTGGTGTTCAGGCACTGGGATATTGCCCAGGGAGGTGATGGAATCACCATCCCTGGAGGTGTTTAAGAGGTGTCTGGACCTGGTGCTGGAGGATCTGGTTTGGGGGTTCCAGCAGTGAGATGTTAATGGTTGGCCTTGATGACTTTAGAGGTCTCCTCCAACCTTGATGATTCTATGATTGCAGTATAGACTTTTATAGCAGACACTCAGACAGCTACTGTTGATACTTTCCAAATTATTTAATTCACTTGGTCACAAAATGGTTTTAACAGAATAGAAACTCAACAGGCTTTCACCTTCCAAACTTTGTATTGCACCTTAACCAAGTTAATGATGTCACCATAACGGACTAAACTTGACAAGACTGTGGAAGAGATGGCACTGAGTTTCACCAGTAAGTACTTAAAATTCTAATTGAATAGAATTCTAATGAACATGATCAGCCATGTTGATACAACTATCCTTAAGTAACTTTTTATATCTGGAAAAGATGTGCCAAGGGATGGTCAAAGGCACCATTTTATTTTTAATTAACTGAATTGCAGTTGGAATGAACTATTTGATATATGATGAAGCAGTAGAGGTTTATTTTCTTATGGGATTAACATGAAAAAAATGAAAACTTCTAAGTGCAAGCTATAAATGTAAATGCTGTGATTGTCCTGATTAAGAAAAATGTACTAATGGTGTCCTACATATACCATATTCTTGTTCCCTATTTTTAGGTAAATGTTCTTGGCTTTCTAGTGTGGGAGTCAGGGATTCCCATCATCCTCTTAAAGAACTTTACCTTCGGGAGAATAGCAGGCAGAATTTGTCCTGAAACAAGTAGCAGTACCTTAATTCCTCTCTCAGTGGAAATTGTTTCATTTGCTTCCACCTGTGCTTAAGAAATCCTGTACATGACCTTCAGACTGATGGCAGCTGATGATGCTCTGCCACACACACAGACTTTTTCCTTGCATCTGGATGCTTTCTGTAAGTTTGAGCTGTACTCCTCCCCTCTATTAGTTCCTCCAATCATCGTCTCAAATTAGCCTTTCTACATTTCTGTAGAGAAGTCAATATTACTGAGCTGTAGTAAAATTATTAAAACATTCAATTGATTTTCTCGGAATTATTTGAGGAGTACTTAATAGCCTTAATTAATCCCTTTCAATAGATGTGAAGCTACAATTAACTAAGGGATTGGGGTTTTTTTTCCACCTGTAGTTTGTGAGCAAACATGAACTTAGTCCAGCTAAATTCACAAGGTGCTGAAAACTGTTTATTTGTGCGAGTGTAACGAGGCCAAGTGAAGAAACCCATCTGAGAGACAAAGGATATTATCTCAGGCACCATGCTAACAAAATCACAGAGCTCTTGGATTTGAGCTGGCTGTGCCCTCCCTACCCAGGGCACCCGCCGAGCAGTTTGCGTCAGCCTGCAGATCACTGCTGCAGGTGAGCTCCGACCAGGGCAACATGCCCAAACTTTCTGCCATTGCAACAACTCATCCCTCAGTCTCGAGGGACAAATTACCTGTGAGGCAGCTTATCTGCTTTTAAAAGTGCCCCAGTCCTTATAGAAAAATAAATAAGACCTGGGGTCGACTCATTCTAATTCTCCACTACCATTACACCAGCCCCTGCACCCAGACCTCTGACCTGGAGAAGGTTCTCCTGCCACGTTCAGAAATGTGTGTGTTTTAACAGTCTCTGAGAGTACAAGGACAACGTGATGAAGAATTACCAGACCAGCAATTCAGTGGCATGGGAGATTCATGTCAGGCAGTTGCTGTTCTAGCACTTTGGTGATGCACAGGTACCCTGAAGTGGCTTGGAAGACTATTCCATTTGTGGAAAAAAAAAATGTTAGTGATCGCAGTTTCTCAAACGTTTATCTTCTAGAGTAGTAAAAATGGATAAATACTACTTGGAAGAGATAAAAACAAGAGCTAGCAAAGGGGAGAGAGAGAGAGAGAGAGCTCGAGAGAGAGAGAGCTCACAGAGGTGGAGACCTTCCAGTATCTGAAGGGGCTCCAGGGAAACTGGAAAGGGGCTGTTTGTTAGGAGCTGCAGTGACAGTACAAGGGGCAATGGATATAAATTGAAAGAGGGGAAATTTAGGTTAGATATTAGGCAAAGGCTTTTTCCTGTGAGGGTGGTGAGACACTGTCCCAGGTTGCCCAGGGAGGCTGCGGATGCCCCAACCCTGGCAGAGCTCAAAGCCAGGCTGGATGAAGCCTTGAGCAACCTGATCTGGTGGGAAGTGTCCCTGCCCATGGCAGAGGGTTGGGACTAAATGATCTCTAAGGTCCATTCCAACCCCTAAAATTCTATGATCTTATGATATATTTAATATAAACTATTAATAACATTGTACATTTAAAGAAATAGCATTTGAACTGCACCACAGCTTGATTCACCTAGTCAGTGAAGTTCTTTTACTTAAGTGGTATGGGATAGGTCATTTCAAAGAACAGCAGTATTTGCAGATTAAAAAACCCCCAACAGGCTAAATAAAAAACCCCTAAACTAATGACAATTCAATGACTGAATTCCCTGCCAAGAAGAGAAATGAGATTACAAAGTCAAAAAGTAGTGACAAACCTGCAAAAAGTCCTTTGCACCACATGTAATGAAAAATGGTACTAACACCAAAAAGAAAACAAGAGAGGCAAATTTGCCTACCTGCATTTGGCACTGCATAATAGATTCTGAAATTGATCTGTTATACTTTAATGAAGGTTGTGTGATTTTGAAAGCTGTGGTAACATAGAATGGCCAAGTGAAAATTGTGCTTCCAGAAATATTTCCAAATTCTGTTGAGCCAAGAAAGATCTAATTTAAGTCAGGCAATGCATGTGTAAATGTAATACATATTTTACCTGAAACTAATTGAAATCTCTTCCAAGAAGCTATAGTTTAAATCCCAGTGAACAATAATTGGAGCAAGATTTATTGAGATTCAAATAGCACCTAAAATAAAGTAACATGATATTTTATATAGAATGTTTTGTGTGTAGGTGACAGACCTTGAAAGAGTCATAGCATCTTTCTCTTATGAGATGCACTTGCCAACAGAGAGAAATTCATTTCATTTCAGAGAGCACAGACAACTAAGAGAGTTCTTACATTTCAACTGATTATGTTTCTGGGTGAGGATTTTGTTCTCCATTGCATTTTACTGTCCAGAATCATACTCAAATTCTGGAATACTAAAAAATTAGGGCTAGGCTTGCAGGCTGTCTCCCTGCAGAACTGCCAGTGGGTGATATATCAGACAAGAGAGGAGCTTACACTGCTCCAAGCACTCTGCCCAATGAACAGCCTTTTCTGCAAAGGTTTCAGAAGGTCTCAAAAGTATGAGAATAAACTGGTAATGACTGAGATTGTGATTTGTTGTTTTTTCGCTCTCCAAGAGTTTCAGCTCATCACAGAATATTGTTGCCAGTTAGGAATAAAGCTTAGGGGTGGTAGCAGTATTGCAATATAACCCAGTAGTCACAGCATCATCAGGGCTAAGTAAATGCTTTACTCCCTCTTTATCAAAGTGTAAAATTGAAGAGTGTCAACTGGTGGGGTTAGACAGTTTCTACAGTGGTGATAAAGCTGTATTTTATTTTATTTTTTTCCCCCAGAAAGTAGTCAGAGATGACTTGAAATATTTTTAACCGTGTCCTTCCATTTTCTTTTTTAGTCTGAGAAAAACTGTTGATGTAAAACATCTCACCACAAAATGAAAAGCAGAAAAAAAACCCTGGTATTGCATTATTATAGCTGAGAAACACTCCGGGGTAAAAATATCCAAGTAGTGAATGCAAAGGATACGGAAAGAAGATCTGCATCAGTATAACAGTGACTTCTGTTGTAGGTTTCACATTTTAAGGCAGCATTGCCAAGTGAAGACCCTGCACAGACACTTGTGTGGCAGATTGGCTGCTGTGCTAGGCTTCTGTGGGGGCAGTGTGGGCTGAGAGATCCATCAGCCCATCCAGCTGTGCCCCTGGGAGCTACTGACCTGCCCGTGGGGTTTTGAAAGATGTTCTAGAAAACAAGATGCTCCTGTAGGCCAGTTCCAGCAGGGCAGGAGTGCAAAGCAGAGAGAAGGGAGTGTTCTCTGGTACCTTGGATGCTGCCTGAGAAACAAGGAGCTGTTGCTTCCTCAGTCACAGTTTGACACTGCAGGCTCAGGCAGATGTAATTGCAGATGTTGCTAACTATTTCAGCTTTCTCTGCACTGTAAAGGTGAAGAACAATTTAAAAGACATTAAAGAGGTGATTTTTATATGTTTGAACATTGTGGAAGAGTTTCATGCTGTACAAGAGCCTTGTATATAGATATAGCACAAAGGTGGAGGTGATAGAACCATAGAATCATTTAATTTGGAAAAGACCTCCAAGATCATCAAGTCCAACCTTTGACTGAATGAACCATGCCCACTAAATTATATCACGAGGTGCCACATCTACTTGTTTTTGAACACTTCCTGGGATGGTGACTCTATCAGTGTCAGCCCATCTGCTATCTAGAGAAGTAACTTTGACTTTAATTTCACCACCTTTAAAGTAACAAGAGATTAGCAAAATTTGTACAAGATTATGCTTTTATCAACTTGATTTTTGAAATGTTGGCAAAGAAATTGTTCCTTGCATTGACTAGATAAATTGATCTGAATTCATTTTGGTTTTCCTCTCCTAGGTAAGACATGGGCAGATTCCTGTGGTTAGTCTACAAACCCATTTCCCTCAGCACTCACACCTGTAGAACAGTGAATGGCAGTGGCAAGAAAAAATACTGAAAACAGTAATGGACTCAGATGAAATAGAGTGAACACATTTTGTTCTTATGATCTTCATGTGTTATTTAAAGCAAAAATTTGTATTGATTTACTTTAGGTATGTAAGTTTATCGTTGAGGTATTGCTGCTGTAATGATATGCATGACACATGCATATTGTGTGCGACACGCACACACAATATGTTGCACCATGTTAATGCTTTCTGTATTGACCACTCTTCCTCATAAGCAGTAGGAAGTCTGGTGCAGATGCTGGAATGTGATTATGTTATGATGGAAAATTGAGCTTATTCAGCAATCCTCTGATTATTAAGGTAATGAGGGTAATTTATAGCCTCTGATGACCTACTGGTACCAGAAGCTAAAATAAGATGTTAGGAGAAACAAAGTCCTACTTCAAGTGCTAGTAAACACAAAAGCACATTAATTTTTGTTTAATAGCAATGATACAAAATGTAGCTTGTATAATTTATAGAGAGCCTTAATTGGTTCATCTTTAGGTCTGGTTAATATGCTAAGCCAGACATCCAAAATGCTCTTCGGTTTAGTATTAGAGCAGTTACCTGACGTATTATCATCATGTTTATGTGTACTCTAGTCAGTCATCTGGGTGCTGCTGTGTGGGTTCTGCACATTAAGCCTGGCTGTGCTGATTGCAGGCTGATACTCTGAAAGTGAATGAAATGAATGGCAGAGAATCAACCCCCATCTATATGTTGAATTACAGTTATCTATACCTATAATTTTAATGAGATAAGTTCACCATTAAAAGCAAAGGGTTTTCATACAAAAATTTCCCCTAAACCATCTGCAAGTGCCCACATAAATGTTTAACTTCATATGTGCTTTGATTCTTGAAGGATTATTAAATGTTGTGTTTTTTAAAACGGATAATATCAATTGCGTGGGTATGTTAACAGTTTCTTTGCT
Source organism: Acanthisitta chloris (assembly GCF_000695815.1). Classification (NCBI taxonomy): domain Eukaryota; kingdom Metazoa; phylum Chordata; class Aves; order Passeriformes; family Acanthisittidae; genus Acanthisitta; species Acanthisitta chloris. The sequence continues at coordinate 93,055 of NW_008689704.1, read as the reverse complement.
TTCCTTAATGCCCTTTGCATGCTGATGGAGTATTTGTTGGTTTGCAACACAATTTCTTTCATCTCATTAGTTCCCAAAAGTAGCTGAATCCCTGAATTTAAATACTCATAATCCGAAGCTTAAAAGTAAGCCTAATTGTGGTATCAGGTGGTTCAAAATTATTTTAGAAGTTCTTTATCACAAAACTGGCATGGATTCCATTTGGGAGAAAAGATTTCCAAGCCTATGAATTTAGCTCAACATAATGGAAGAGCCTTTTGAATCATTGTGTTTGCACAGTAGAGTCACGTAACAAAACTGAGTAATCCGCAGTCATTCCTTAAAAGTAAGCCTAATTGTGGTATCAGGTGGTTCAAAATTATTTTAGAAGTTCTTTATCACAAAACTGGCATGGATTCCATTTGGGAGAAAAGATTTCCAAGCCTATGAATTTAGCTCAACATAATGGAAGAGCCTTTTGAATCATTGTGTTTGCACAGTAGAGTCACGTAACAAAACTGAGTAATCCGCAGTCATTCACAACAATATAACTTGATAATTATTATAGCATTTTTCTGCCTAACTGGATATTGAAAGAATGCATTGGTAGAAAAGAGCTGTCTCCAGCTGAGGTGAGTGGGAGACAAGCATCTAACTTTTTAATAGCTAAGGATCGACAAAAGGAGGAAGCAGAATGGTGATAATCAGCTGTCAGTCTGAGCTCTCAATCATGCTGGTAAAAATATCTCAAGGAACTTCATGATTTACACTGGAAAGCAACATTTGGTATAACACATAATGCCAGAAAAAGGACAGAAAGAAATAATGAGGAAGAACAAAATACATATAAAATAGAGGTACAAAGTGATTTATGAAAGCTGCTGCTTCACAAAGTAATGAAAATACATAAATGCCTCAAAGAGAAACCATGGGAATTGGCAGCACAGAGAGGCGAAGTCTGCTATATTAAGGAAGAAAAGGAGCAAGCTCAGAGCATATGGTTAGTTTTATCATCTAACACAAGGTGTTGCTCAGCTCTCATCCTTCAGTTTGCAGTGGGAAGCGCCAGAATGTTTGTCCATAAGGTTAATGCTGCTGCACAGCCTGTGAGAGGTGCCAGTGGGGGAGGGCAAAGGTGAGGGGTTAATTCACTCACTCAGCCAGAACTGGCTTCCAAATGTCTGAATTGCATTTTTAAAATAATAACCATTCTTTTCTTGCCTGCTGAGATTTAGTGGTCATCTCGAGGCATTACTGCCACAGCACTTCACTAACAAAACTCAGCCCATGTCTCTGTAGAGCAGAGCACAGACCTTGCTGAGCGGTCTCTGAAGAAATCACTAAACCACTGCCATAAACAAGCAGCCCTAGCTTAGAAAACAAGTTTCTTTAAGGTGATATTTTACTTCTCAATATGTAAAGCTAAAGTTAATTTAAAGGATGTTTCTTAACCATAAGGTGGAATTGGATATCTAACTTTTTAAAATGTGCAGACAGAAGAAACTGCTTTGCCATTGCAATACTCCTGTACTGTAAGACATATGTACATGCTGAAGTGAGGTGGCTTAGGGCTTTTTTCAACTGGAATTTTTCCAGAGTATGATAATCATAAACTGGGGTAGACACAAGTTACAAAAAGGGGACAAGAATATAGCTATGCTAAATAATTCAGCAAAAACTATTTCAGGTGCTTTTGAGGACTTTTTGCATCTGCCCTTGTATTTTCTTCCTAAATCATTTCATTTCTCTAATCTTACTTTTACAGCAGTAGCCATTTAAAGAAGAGCTAAATCATAGATGGTATAATCCCTTTTACACAAAGGAACAATTTAAAAAGGATAAACTTCATTTTTATGGGTTTCAGTGAACTCTATCAGGGAAATGTTGTCTTTTCCCATTCATTTAGTTACCATGTTTGCCTTGAGTTCACAATATGTTTTGCCCTGTAAAATCTGAATGCTCTTGATTCCTCCATTTGGCAAAGAACTGACCTAGTAGATAAAAGGTCTCTTGATCTGTTCCATTGTGTGGTCCAACAAGTGATTCAGACTTGCAGCTTCTTATCTATGAGCCACACAGGCTCCAAACTGACGGTCAAGCTTCCTGTGAAGCCAAATTTAAAACACTAAATGTAAGTAGAGAGAACTTGGAGGGTGATAAAAATTAGCCTGTTGAATGTTATCTCTGATGTCTTGGGCTGGTTGGACTGTTAGAAAATGTTGGCCCATGAGTAAAACCTATTTGTGCATACTATTAAAATACCTGGTAGAAAAGTTATGCCAGGTTTAGTCTTAGATATTGCAAACTGCTAGGATTATTCACTTAACCAGGTTTTTGTTGTTGCTCACTAATTTTCTCATCATTGGTTTTCAGTTTGAGCCAGACTGGTGAACACTATTGCAGGCGAGGAGAGATGTATGTCATTGATCAAGGTAGGTAGGAACTGATGTCGATACTCAGGGAAAGCCTTTCATGTAAATTCTTCTGTGTCAGCAAAAGTATATTTTTACTGTAGCACATTGTATAATTAACGAAGCAAATTATATAAAACATAAATCTTTGATCATGAAGATATTTTCCTTACAAAGTATGCTATTTTTCCTACATTAATATAGTGTTTGCTCCTAATGAAGACATAGCCTGCAATTTTGTTATAATCCAGTACCAACGCAGTCATAATTTTCTCTCATTTTGATTTTAATCAGATTTCTTTCATGGAGGATCAGTTGCAGGTGCCTGAGTCTAGAAAGGAGCAGATGTGAAAGATCAGGTAGCATCTGATGCCTGATTTAAACCAAAAGGTTTCTGTCAAACTTCAGATTTTTTTTCACCCACGAAGTAAATTTTCCTTTCACTGTGTGTTTCATCCTGAAAACTTTCAGTTAGTGTGTCTCTACATAATTTTAGTTGCCACTGTGGTGGCTGCTCTTTGCAGAGCAGAAAATTGAAGTTATCGGGGAACGTCTGCACGACACATTTTCTGACTGGGAGTGCAAGGAGTGCCCAATAGAATGTGTGGGAGAATTTTCTCAAGAAAATTCAGCAAGCTGAAACAGTGAGTCTAGGGCCTCAGAATTTTCATGGCAACAGGCATAGGATCATAGAATCATAGAATCAATGTGGTTGGAAGAGACCTCAAAGATCACTGAGTTCAGCCCTACCGTGGTTGCTAGACCATGGCACTAAGTGCCACATCCAGTCTCAGCTTGAAAACCTCCAGGGATGGGGAATCCACCACCTCCCTGGGCAGCACATTCCAATGCCTGAGCACTCTCTCCATCAAAAATCTCTTCCTAATATCCAACCTAACCCTCCCTTGGCAGAGCTTGAGTCTGTGCCCTCTTGTCCTGCTGCTGGTTGCCTGGGAGAAGAGACCAACCCTCACCTGACTCCAACCTCCTGTCAGGGAGTTGTAGAGGGTGATAAGGTCTCCCCTGAGCCTTTTTTTCCTCCAGGCTGAGCACCCCCAGCTCCCTCAGCCTCTCCTCATGGCACTTGTGCTGGAGTCCCTTCACTCATACAGATTTCAGCCCCACGAAGGAGTGTGGGATGTACTCTTAAAATACTTGTACCACCCCAGTCCACTCGGCGGGTTGAGAGGAAGGAAATTCTGAATTCCTCTGGGCAGAGCACGGAAAATAATACTTAGTTCTCAGGTGGTTCAAAAAAGAAATAATTTTTCCTTAGGAACTTTGGCTCGCCCGTGTGGAACAAGACGCTTGGCAAAGGGAAAATCGGTAAACTTCTCAGCATGCAAACATTCCGTGCAAACTTGAACTCCGCATACCTTGAGGGAACAAAGCCTTAGCAGGCACTGATCGCCTCACTTAGCGAGTGCTTAAGGGACATTAAGTCAGCGCGGCTTGGAGCTTAATGCTTTGCAAAGGAGAAAAGAAGAGAGAAGAATAGAAGAGAAAGAGAGGTAGCCACCACCCGTGGATCCAGCAAGGTGCCATCAGCTCCCAGGGCTGTAGGACACGCTGCGAGGTGCACATCTCGCTGGTTTTTTATCCGTTCCCAGCGTGAGTTCACACTTGTACCTGCTTTTTGGGCAGAGCCAGGAGCCTCAGCATCATCTCGGGCTTGCAGCAAGGTCAGCGAGGCCGTTGCAGGGCAGACCTGCAGTTACCTGCTGAGATTCCAGGGGCTGGGGAGGAGCAGTCACCTCCTCCACCTACGCAGAGCTCGACCTGTTCCCCCATCGTTTTCCCAACTGGATGTTTTGAGCCAACATTTCCTCCAGTCCTTGACAACACTTCTCTCTGCTCTTTGGAAGATAGTTGTTACTTGATCTACGGACCTGAGCGAGGTATGGTGGGTTCTCATCCCTGTAGCTTCCAGTTTCGTTCTTTACAAGCTGACAGTGTTTTGTAGTATAGCTGTTTTCTCTTCCTCACTCTCCAGAATCATTTTGTGAACCTTTTAGTTCGAGTTCGGTACAGCAGAAAGAGTCAGTTTTATGGACATCTCTTGAGGAGGCAGCATTGACCACGAGAAAGACTGACAGAAGTGTCATTAGTTTATCGATGCAGCGTGTTAGGAAACAGAATATCGAGTCCTAAATGTGGAGGACTTTTTACTTAGTGCAAGGGAGACTGAAAGGTAAATATGTATGGAGGGATGAGAGGATGCGTGTTGGCTGTCAGTGAGCAATGACAAGCATTGCATCCATCAATGATGCAAGGGTAAAAGAAGCAGAGGTTTGTATTTCTCAGAAGGCATTGCTTGTCCTGGCGAAATGTAAATACATCAATCTATAACTGCCCAGCAGGGTGTGATGTGAATAATTATTTTGGCCCCGATTCATTTTTTGGTGCATTATAACATTGGTGGAATTAAAATCCAATCCGGTGACTATCAGTTTTTCCTCCCCCAGAGGGAACAGTCTCCTGTCTGGCTGAGTGTCCTTCGCAGGAAATCTCAGTAAAAATGAATCTCATTCTGGAAGCATCAATGTTAAATGTATCTAAACCCACCATCTTGCTCTAAAACTAGTATTTTTATACCTAAAACTGGGCCCAGCCTTTTTGCAACGTCTGTTGTACAAGACAAGGATATAAGCACCCAGCACAGAGACGGATTAAAAAGTTTTCCATATAGCTTGTAGCTGGTTGCAATTTAGAATATGAGTTGCTATACTGAGATGCTGAAAACTGTAAACAGTATTTGCATTTTGTTATGAATGTTTTGCATAACTTTAAGGATGTTTTCTTTATCCCCAAGTGGGTCTGTTTTGAGCCCATAATGTACTGTGAAGTTCCAGGAACATAAAAATTTGTTGAGCACAGCCAGGCCAGTATCACAGCAGACGTAACAGCGTTCAAGCAAAGAGTGTTTTTGCATCAAAAATGTGTATATATTTGCATTTTTGATGCAAAAATCTACTTAATCAGCACTGCAAATGAAGCCCAGAACTGAGGCAGTGCAGAATTCTATGAAATTGAAAAGTTCTGTGTAATTTCTGAAAAACAAAATCTATTTTGCACAGCTCTGACTATAGCTAATATTTAAACCAATTTAATCGTCGGTGAACTAACATGGCAGAAGTACTCTGAACTTCTTTATCATTGTAAGTTTTTCATGTCCTTAGCTCTGTGGAGTGTGCTTTTTTTTAACATTTCTTAATTAAACATTTATCCTTTTTAATTGCTAGGAAAAGGAGAAGTGCAGAAAGATTGAGATCTGAATTTTAAACATCCTCATTTTAGGTGTGTTGATTTTTGTTCTCAGTTTTAGATGCTTAGGGAATTACATTGGGGGAAAATTCAGCACACAAGATTCCTCTTGAAAGCCAAAGGTGTTGCAGTTACTCATCTTAGTTGTTGTGTCACAATTAAACTGTCTGTTCTAGAAGTTTCCTTGGAGGTGCAGTCTGTGATTGCTGTCCAGAGTTGCCTAAGAATTCTGGAGTTTTATTCCCAGAATTCTGACTTTTGAAAATACTCTTTTATCCAGAATGATTTCTGTTTACTAGTATTTGTGAGTCACCATAAATTGCTATCCTGAGATAGCTACTGCCTGGAAAAGGGAGTGACCTCCATCTGAAAGCAGCTTTTAGTCCAGTTAATAGCTATTATGAGCAGTTAACCCTTTTGAATTTATAGTTTCTTTCTTGAGCAATTCTCCTTCTTGGTGCTGATTGGATTTTTTTTAGCTGACAAGTGTCTACACTATAAAAATTCCACCAGACCTGACCTTTAGTCTTACCAGAAAACTGACTGTACCATGCAAACTATGCACTCTTTTTATGCCCAGTCTCGAGCTCATCTCTCTGGGATGAGGAGGTTATAGGTGTGTGTAAACTGGCAAGGGCTCCTCAAACAGGTAGATGAGTACCATTTTTCTCTACTGGCTGATGAAAAGAATTTCTTGCTTTGTCCTGAAAACAGAAAAAAAAGAATTGGAAAAAAATCCCCTGTTTTTTTAAACTGTGCTCATAAAATAAAGGTGAATTTCAACATAGAATCAAAGGGAATATGTTAATTCTTAAGTCAGTAGTGTGTTTCTTTTCTTTATTTGCATTAACATTGTTAAATTAAAAGATCTTTCACAGAGTCCGGGGGGAACTACTTTGTCAGTGTCCTTCTATAAGCTGAGTTTTTTGCCAAAGGTTTGAGACATTTTGCAAATGTGTGAATACATTTTGAGTTCGATGCTTGTGATTTTAGGGGCTGCATTTCTAAACAGTGCCATTAGCCCAAACAGGGAATCACAGTCAAATGTCACTCAACTTGTCTGTAAGGTATTTCCACTCTTAAGTGTAGTGCAGAATGTCACTGTCATTCCAATTAGTGCAGCTGATTGCTATTAAATTTCAGTTTTTTGACATACTGCAATATTTTTGCTTCAAGCCAGACGTTTTGTACTAGATACAGAAACACCACATAATCACAACAGACATTAAGGCTAATGGCAGAAAGGACCTCTAAGAACTGTAAAATGGAAGAAATCACCTTTCTCATTTTTGCAGAGTTGCAGCTATATTTGTTATAACAATACTAAAAGACGTTTTAGGGGAATAAAGACTTAAGCCATGCCATTTACATTCATATTATCCTGGTTTAAGGGGCAGTAATATTATTCTTACAACTTTTCCACATAAGGACTTCCATTTTTAACATAGAACTCATTCGTCTATATAACTTCTTTGCCTAGGAAATTGGGAGCATAAATTTAAAGTAAGATAAATGTTAGTCCCTCTGTTCTTAACTGGCTTCTGAGGTGGTCGTGTAAGGCTTAGGAATGCCAAGATCTGTCAACACACTGGAGAAGTTCTTCACTACATGGATTCATTAGCTTACATGCTGAATTCATCCTGTCAGCTGGAGAATGGTCATAGAATCACAGAATATTCTGAACTGGAAGGGATCCACAGGGATCATTGAGTCCAGCTCCTGGCCCTGCACAGGGCAGTCCAAGAATCACACCATATATATGAGAGCATTGTCCAAACACTGGGACCAAAACATTTGGACAAAAGTGTCAATCCTTAGGCTGAGAAGCATTTTGCACATGCCTTTGTTCAAGGATAAAGGTGCAGGAAGAGAATCCTGAATGCTGGACAGATGATGTTTGGCTTGATCTTTAACTTCTCCTAACTGACATGCAGAGTCCTTATCTGACTATCTGATAGTAGGTCAAATCATCAACAGTCAAATATACCTTGGGTGCCTTAGGGGAAAACATTCAGGGAAGAATTTGAGGATCCCGGTGATTTGCAGAGACATCTGCAAGCTTATTTGCAGTTCTGAAAGAGATGTTAAAGGCTGAATGGACTGAGTCTGAACTGCTCCTCTGCCTGCCATTGTAGGCCATGCAAATTAAGCATAAGATATGTTGGCAAGGCACTGGGGAAGAAATGGCAGAACAGGAGGAAGCCTCCATCAACACTGCCTGTTTTTATATAAATAGACTTTACTCTGTCTGCCTGTCAGTCAAACATCCTTCACTAGATTCACAGAAGAAACATTTATGTATGCCTAACTTAACATTTTACCTTGCTACACTGCACTTGTATTGAAAAACAAGGCTCAGCTCCTCCATTTGATGTCGGTGATGTGCAGTAATAGCAGGAGAGGACAGTTGCTGAGCCACATAAACTCCTCTAAAAAGTAAACAGTTTTTCTTCCCGCATTAACACATCAGTGTAATTACACTGATAATGGGAGGACTGTCAAATTTTCATCTGCATGACAGCTTTCTTGGGATCCCTTTCAGGCACAAACCTGGATACCTTTTCCGTTATAAGGAGCCAGCAAACTTCAGGAATTCCTTGGTAACAGAAAATGTTCAGGAGCAGAATGATATCAAATGGTTTGACTCAAAGGAATGTGAGAAAAGAAAGGTATTATATATTGAGAACATTTATGTCAAAAGCATTTGTAAAAATAATTCCAGAAGAAGTCCCTTCCTATGTCTTGAAGTGAATGTCACAAGAGGAAATTTTCAGAGGAGAGATTCAAATCTCTTCAAATGCTTCTTGTAAGATTATTTATTGCACTGGCATTTGGGGAATTATTATTTTTGTTTTCACTTGGCGTGTCTTTCAAAGCGTGATGCTCCTATCCACATTTTCAATCGATAACATGCCATTCTCAGACATCATTTCTCTGAGATCCAGTGATGACCAGAATTTCAACCATCATCATCCTGAAATATTGTCAAAGGACAGTTATAGCACCAGGTCAAGCATCACTTCCCTTTTCTCAAATGTGCCAACCAAGCTCTGGAGCCTTAGTAAACACAACAGACTTGTCCTTTAAGAGACTTAGCTTAAATTAGAAACTATAAAATGTTCTCATAGCTCAAAATTAGTTTTACTAAAAGAATCTTACATGATGCAGAGGTTTTTTCTCCCTGTGAAATGGTACAACTATTGCTACCGTTTATTCTGGGGTTAGCAATCCCCAACATTTAAAATTAACATGAGAAAACTGACAGGGTGAGTGCAAAGTTGCCAGTCTGGGAGGGCAGTACACACCTGAAAAGATTCCTTTCCTTTTGCTGGTTTTGGTCTTATTTATCCACAGGCTCACACACTTTTGTTTGAAAACAGTGACTGCATCAGGCTTTCATTCTTCCTAAATGGAGATCACCTTTCAAATGTATCACTGCTCTTTTTGTCTGTCCTCAAACACTAGAGAATAGCAAGAACTCTGAGTGCTTGGGATTTCCATAGGCCTTTCAGTGAAATTTAATCCTCCAAGCCGGGAGGGAGCCAAGTCTAAGAATCTGAAGGTGTGTGTGTTCACACAGGTTGTATACAGACACAGTGGCTTTACAAAGTGAGAGGTACATCCTTAGGAGTGTCTGGTATTTCTCTGCCATGGCTTTCACTTGGCTTGCATGAGCCTTATCTCTCTGAGTGCCTGTTAGTTTTAGCTGCTAACTCTCAGGCTGAGAAATGGGCCATGGGTGTCCTGACCTGAGAAGTGCTCTGAGTGGCAGATATCACTAAGCACAGTGTACTGTCAGCTTTACTGGGTGTCATCATGAAATGGTGTGAATAGCCAAAGTTTCCTGGAGGACACAGCACTATTGACTGACTGTCCTTATGGCTCTTAGCTGCACTGAAAAATGTTGCCATTATGCCTTGACCAGAGCTGCCTTGAAGCTCTTGAACTCCCTAAGTGACCAGTGAAAACAACACCTGTTTCTTTGGATCCTACTGCCCTTTTCTTTGCTGAGAGTGTTTGGCCAGGCGATGCACAGGCCACTTAAGAAGGCTGTAATACACCTTTAAGTATATAGAAAAGGTATCAGGGTGCAGATATTAAACCCTGTCATGTCTAAGCCTTGCTTTCAGGCAAGGCTGTTATCTGCATAGCAGCGTCCCCAGGAACTCATGCTGTAAGAGCAGCAAGGGTGCTGTGCTCAGTTGCTAGAGATGTGTTTGTTGCTTGCAGAGTTTTGTGTTTGCACTCCATTTCACGGTGGTGCAGTTGGTCAGAGGCCAGGGGAGTGATGAGCTGGGGAGCACAGCTGGGTGCTGTTTGCACAGCATGGTATTACTGCTGCTAGTACAAAGGTAACATAAAATTGTTTGACGATGCCAGGAGACTCCAGTGAAAGTGAGAAATCTAAGACAAGTAATCATACTTTTGGGAGAAGGAGAAGGTTCTACTGTCCAGTAGAACCCAATAATAGGAGGTTTACAGCTTCTGTTGGTCCCTCTAACTATAAAGGGTATGAACTGGAAGAGCCAACAGGGGCACTGAGAGATTAAACCAAACAAAACCCTTGTTCATGCAGCTCTTCCATAGCTTTTAATGGAAATGATATGTGGATGGTGCAAAGCTGCACTAGGAGCTGCTGTAATAGGGATAATATATCCTGTAGATAAACCTAACAAAACATCTTAGGGAAAGCCTGTGTGCTCCTCTGTGATTTTATGCTATGGCTTTATGGACTTTTCACAAGAATATGTATTAAATCTAGCATATTAAAAATATGTCTAATTACTTGTATTTTTAGTGGCTGTTGACAGAATTTATTCCAGCAGCTCTATTTACTCATGTATGGGAGAAGAGACTCTATTATCTACCACATGCAAAGTATACATCTGGTTTTGTTCCATTCTGCTGCCATGTAGCTTTAGTACAGCGAGTAGGAGTTACTTCATTCTGTCAGAACACATAATCATCCCAGGTTAATTCAGAACTTTCCTTCTTTCTCCCAGCACTACCCTTTTACATCCATTGCTTCCTTTGTTTTGGGTCACTGGGCCAGGCTTACTGTCTTGTTATCAGAGTTTTACAGTTCAGAATCTGAAACCCCTCCAGTTCTTAACAGATGTTGCAGACAAGAGATATTTAACCACTAGTGCTGTGCTGGTAAATAGAGCCATCGTGGCAGAAGGTGAAGAATTGCATTCAGAAAGAGAAATGACACAGTGAGATATTTTACTAAGGCTCACCTTAAAATTATTTGAGGTTTAGACAAACTATAGTGTACCTTTCCGTTGTTGCCTTCAGTTGTCTCTGGGATTTCAGTCCCACTGCTTTTAGAGGCTCTAACCAGATGCAGCAAATAACTAATATTGCTCCAAACACAATTCAACAGAATGGTGTATCAGGTCCTGTTCATCAGTCTGAACAAAACGATGGGGTCTGCAAAGCCCCTGCACTTTTGGTCTTATACAGACTTTATCCAACTAAATCTCTCGTAACTCCAAATCCTGACCTCAGACGTGAAGCCTGCTAAATCTGTGGGATCTCATGAATCTAAAACCTAGGGAGAATTTTTGCTGAAACTGTTCATAATAATAGGACAAGAGACTCATTGTTTCTTTATAAATAAACGTGTCAACAGAGTTTTGTGTAGCTTCATCAAAAACCATAGTAGGAAGGAGCTCCTTCCCAAAGGATGCAAAAAGTTCAAAGCAGTTCATCTCGTGACATCATTCGTTCACTGAACTTCTGTCATCCTAGTCCCTGTATTTTTTTCCTGTTTTAAACATAATTTTATCTTAAATGTCAACAGAAATGAAACACTTGTGGACAACTATCTAAAAGTAAGGATAGGTAGTGAGAATGAAACTAATATGTCAACCAGTTTAGTAATTATTCCAGTATAGCATTTTCCAGTCAGTTATCAGTTTTTCTGCTTAGAATGTTCAGCAGTAGATGTTCACCATATGTTTCTCTTAGTTTAGCCAAGCTACATCCTGAGTAGAGCCTGTGGACCATTAATAAAGTGTAAGTAAATAGTAGTAATAAGCAATAAGGATCTTTCAGCCATGACCTTCCCTGGTGGCAGAGCTTAGCTATTCATAACCTTCTGGTAAACACAAATGATGAAACTGAGGAAAGTGATAAATGAGAAACAGGTGTGGCATCTGGGGAGCACTGTACTCTTGAGCTGTTTGACATGCTCCTTACATCTGCATTTAATAGAAGAGTAGAAATTATTACTTATCTTGGCAAATTGGATACGAGAGGTAATTAGACCTGTATCCCCTTGAAATTTCACAAGCTTGTAAAATGAGTGACAGAACTTTACACTTCCACTTCATATATTCAAATATAGTTGAGAATTGTCATCACCCTTTTAGTGGTCTAATCTGTGCAAGCTAGAAAATGTAATAATCTTCAGGATCCAGTTAGATTTGGACTCATCACTCTTTGCCAGTGCTGCTTTCTGATGGATAAATAAGCCATCAAGCAGACCCAGTCTGAGATTCAGGAGGCCTGGACTCAGCTTGCTGCAGTGCTGTAACCTTGTCTGTGACCTTAGAACCAGAAACACAGGCTGCCTTGGAATGTTGCAACCTGGTGTAAGATCAACAGCTCTGAGGTTAGTACCTACCCTCCTGTGCAGTGAGAGCAGCTAGGAAGTGGAATTTACAATAGTCAGCACAAAGAAGGGACATCATCCACATTAGTCAATAGGAAATGATGGAGAGGAGGATGTATATTAAAACTTAAATTCCTTGTAAGTTTAGAGGTCTAACCATGGTTTGAGGTTGTGAGTTATCCAGCTTAGTTGGAGTTGAATAACTATGTCATATGTCTCAATAATCATCACTATTTTCTCTTAATACACATCTAAGCAAAGATGTATTTCTGCTTCCTGCTATCTCCTTTCTCATAACTTTGTGGCCCTATCATTTTCCTGAGTTGAGGAAATAATCTTCCCAGAAGCAGGAGGTAGCATTATCCTAGCTTTGTGTTAGCATTCCTCTGGAGTACTCTAGGCTCACGCTCATATTTCCTACTCCATGGAATATGTTTATTCAACACCTTTTTTTTATTCTTGCTGTAAAATGTACAGACAATGCTTTCAACTGTTGAACTGCTGTATTACAAGGAGCCTAACTAACTGTTTTTACTCTGGCAAGCTGCTGTGCTTGCTGTGTTTCCCACAGAGCATGATAATGCATGTAAAGCATGGCCAGGAAAAGCCCACTGGGAAGTGTTGCATGGAAGGGACAGACAGCCTGAATGGGTTTGGATGTGATGCCTGTGCTGAGCCTCTCAGCCCAGAAAGAGGCAGGCTGAAGTGTGTGGTCCTTGCAAGCATGAGGAAATGTACAATTTTACACACTGTAGATACCTCAGTGATCACTGGTGTTATGAAAATAGATAGAGTAAAAGGTGTGCATTTTAAATACATGAACTATGGCAGAATTTATTTCTGCTCGTGGTATTATTGCAGTCAGAGAAAACAAAGTTTATGCCATTGTGTTAATGCTGAGTCTGTTCTATAGATGATTGGATGTCTTCAAGGCCAGGTTGGATGAGGCTCTGAGCAACCTGGTCTAGTGCAAGGTGTCCCTGCCTGTGGCCTGGGGGTTGGAATGAGATGATCTTTAAGGTCCTTTCCAACCCAAACCACTCTGGGATTCTATGAATATCAGACCCTATTGCATCTTCCCTGGCACCTTTAACAGCTGTCATCTATAGTGAAAAATGTGCAATTTAACTAAATTTCCTGAAGTCATACTTTGCCTCCTGTATCCCTGATTTGCATCATAGCATCTCTAGAAAAAAGGCAGAGGGAAAAGAAGAAAGTATTTAGTACATCCTAACCATTTTAAGTAAAGGAGAGCAGTCACAGAAGGGACATGATTTGCTCACTATCCATTTTCCAGTTCTGTGTCTATTGTTCCATTAAATCTTTAATGCAAAAGCTTCATATGCTTATCTGCTTGATTAAGTATACACTATCTTGTTTCGTCTTCATCATTAAACTGACAGTAATTACACAAAATTGAATGCATGACCTCTAAGTGTTTGCCCCAGTAAGTATACCAGAGAAGGACTGGTTATACTCTAATCCCCTGTCATCAAAGTTACAAAGATTTAGTTCTTCCAATACAGACACAGAGATTCACATCGGAAAAAAGGTGCAGATAATTACCATTTATTACCTGCAATACAAATCAGGTCTGAATCCTCTATCTGTGTTGGCATGAAAAATAACCACTACTCACTGGAGCGAAAGGTGATGACCCACTGGCTAATGAAGTGTCAAAATGAAGCCAGGAAAAAGGATTGACTTTCAAAGTCAATGAAATGCACAAGGAAAAACAAATTGGTAAATATTTTATTTGTTTCCCAGAATTAACACTAATTTGGTTTCTTACCTTTTACTTGGTGTTAATTCAATCCTGCAGAATAGGCATTTTTTTGTTGTTGTTGATAGTTGTATCATGTTCAGAAAGCTTAAAAATATAGGCAACCCCCCATATTATTCAAATAGCTCTTCTACTTTTCTGCTTCTGTGAGATTACAAGTTTCAGATAGAACTGACTATCTTATGGATGAAGTGAGACAGCACTGCTTCTGTGAAATCATCCCCCAGACTTTGACAGGCTATAGTATTACTGCTGATGCTTCTCCACGAAAATCTAGTTCTGCTTTGCTTTGTCTAGAAGGGAATGGAGTCAGACCCTGTTTGTTTTTAGCAGGAGAAACAGGAATAAATGTCACTCTGAGCACTTCTCAGGGAAATGGCTACGTCTGTAGTTAACATTTTGACCTAGATGTAATTGGGTCTAATCAATCACTAATAACTTTCAATTTAAACAGACGTGAGAACTCGTATTCTTCCAGATATTTCTCAGATATAGCAGCTTTTACTTAAATTATTCCGAGGGAAGCTGCAGTGTCACCGGTCAACATCTAAGCTACTTTTCAGGAATACAAAGGAATGAAAGTTTATTAGCCTTAGCTTGAAACTATTTCTACTAGCTGTTACAAAAGTTTTGTTTGCTACATGACAATTTACTACTTGGGTTGCTAACTTGCATCAGTTGGCACATAATGAGATCAAGTCAGAGCTCAGCCTTAAGCTGTCTGTCAGCATATTAGCTGTTCTGCCATGGAATAGGAACTAGCAGAGCAGCTTGGATAAATCAGCTTTTGCAGTTGTCATTTCCTGCTATATGGGGACTTTATGTTAGAAATATATTGTCTAGATTAGGCATGGATTGATAGCTGTGCTCTCCAGGAATGATGAAGAAGTATCAGAGATGATCATCATCCACATAGGCAACTTCTTCCTTCCAGTCACTGCTTCGTGTTCTATGGGAATAGCTTTTACCCACCTCCTCCTATACAGCTGAGCTCATGTGAGAAGCAGTGAAAAATTACATCTGCAAGTGTTTTTGTAAAGGAGCTGAGCAGCTGGTGGAACAGAATCCCTCAAAGTGCTGCATTGGTTGGACACAGTTCCTTACAAAGTTTAAGGAAACAAGGCAACATCAGATTTCTTTCAACAGGAATTAAAAGGAAAGGGTGTAAGTAAAAAAAAAAAAAAAAAGAATAAAATTCAGTCTCTGCAAAGCAGTGTGAAATGCTGAACATATTGCAGGACTAGAGCTGAGGTTAAAATCTGAATCTACAGTGTTGTACAAATCTTAGCCCCAGTTTCAATCCCTGTAGATATCAGAGCAAATCAAAGCTGCTGTAA
The DNA here is from genome assembly GCF_000695815.1 of Acanthisitta chloris. Classification (NCBI taxonomy): domain Eukaryota; kingdom Metazoa; phylum Chordata; class Aves; order Passeriformes; family Acanthisittidae; genus Acanthisitta; species Acanthisitta chloris. Next base: position 77,662 of record NW_008689704.1, on the reverse strand, counting down.
TTTAAATGATGGCAGTCATACACGATGGAGTGTGAAGACCTCTCCTTTTTTTGTGATTCATTCTGCCTAGCAGGGTTGCACAGCTCACAGGAGTAGTGCAGGACTTGGGAATCCCCTGACCACCGGATAACAGATTCTGACCCATTAATCATGTAAGCTGTGATATGTGGGTTCTCTTTTGAATTTTCATAACTTTTCTGTTGCATCACTTCATGATTTGTAGGAAAGACAGAAAAAGTTTCTAGCAAAATTAATTTCTCTTACCTTTAAAGGTATTTCATACTGTCACATTCTAGTTTATCTTGATCCATCATATCAGATCTTGCAATGTGTCTCTTTCCTGCTGTCCTGCCTTTAAACCCTGTTAGAAGAGCTGGAATTCAAGAACTTCTGTTCTTTTAGTCTCCTAATGAAGGCAGCAAAGACAACTGACAAGTCTGTCTGCAGTGAAGTGTGCTAATGGTGATGATGTAGTAGATTACTAAAGCTGTGGCTGTAAAGTTTCATAGTATTTTACTCACTCTTCCATTCCTTGTAAACTCATTAGGACACACCTGGGGGGGGAAACAACCTTTAACTTAAGGTGTTTCTATCCACTTCTGGCCATTGGAATACATTTCTTTATAGTATGATTGCAGCTAGTGAGTTGAGAGTCCTCACAAAACTTTATTTAAGTTGACTTTTCTGGGCACAAGGTGTTTCCAGAGGATGGTGCTGAGGGAGCAGCAGATGAAGTGCCTGTTGTGCCTCAGCCTTAGCAATGGCTGTTTTAGCAAGAGTTGTGTGAGGATGGGCAGTTTAGTTATCCATGCTTAGCTTTTGGAGCTGCAGAAGGTTGTGCTGGAAACATTGGGATTTAGGATGCACTGCAATACATTCCATCTGTTTGTGAAAGGAAAATGGGATTTGGTCTAAAACTGTATGTGATGAGGAAACAGAATAGCACTGAGTCCCACTAGGCAATCTGAGCATGATTAAACAAGTAAAGGGCACTGGCTGAAGGGATCTGCACCTTGGGTACTGTTCTCTGCAGTCAGTACTATTAAGAAGAAACACCCTGATATACAAAAATTAAAATAGACTATCTAGACATGGGTTAATTTCAGTCAATAGAAATATGCATCCCTTAAATGAAAACACAATGGTCTTTCTATTGCTCTTACATTGTTAGGAACTGAATTATGTGGTTTTATGGTTACTTCACCTCTACATTTTTGAGATTGTTTTTACAACCAGTTTTGGAACAGTGAATAGACATAGCCTTTGAGGAGCTGTGTGTTGTACACAGCTTTACAAAAGGCTCAAGTATAGACAGGAACATATTTAATCCGAGTAGTTTTTATTATATGTAATTCCATGGAAGGATTCCAATTCTGCACCTGCCTGTCTGTATTCTGTTTTCATACCTATGGCCCCAAAAATGCTAGATGGACACTGTCTCTATTGTTTAGAGCACTGGCTCAGGTGAAAAACAATCCTTACACATAGATCAGTGACTCTAAGAAAAATCTGATTTCATAGTTGTCCATAAGAATCCTTTGATTTGAAAATGCTGTTTTTTCCATGTGAGATAACTGAAGCGTGAATATTTCCACCAGTGATAAAAGATGAATAAGCTTTCCCCAGGAGCATCTCCCAGGCCCATTCCAATATGTCAATCCAGGGCTTTGCTAAGCTGAGCCTGCTATTCATGCCAAAGTGTGATCTGGTTCTGAGGTCTGACATATGGGCACTGAGATTAAACCTTCTAATTTATCACTTACAAATTAAGCTGGGATTGAACATCAGACACATCAAAGTTGGGTTTTTTTTTGTCCACATCATAAACTGAAGAGATTTTTATGGTATTCTGACAAGGCATGAATATAAGAATCAAATCAAACAAAAATTGTAAAAAAGTAATACAAGAAGTAAAATCAAATACTGTAGGAGCTGAAACTTGAACTGTAGGGAATTGATAGGAGCCTCTTTTGTACTTGTCTAAGAATGAAATAAATACTATCTTGCAGTATGTGTGGCAATGTAGTGGAGAAAAATAGAGAAGGTAATCTCTAACTCAGAATGATAAGATTCCTGACCCCATTTCTTCAAATGCTTGTTGTTCACAGTCTGGGAGCTATTGTTATTTTTGTAATGCAGATGTGAATGAGGCAAAAATCTTATTTCAATCCATTACTACTTTTTCACTGCTCATCTGAGGACACATTGAAAATCTGAACTCCCCCACGAAGGCCCCAATATTGCAGGGTATGTACTCAGGTGCCAGACTTTAAACACAGACAAACACCATTGGCTTTAATAGTAAAGGTCAGCAGTAAATGGAGAGACTTTTGACCCCAGTTACCACCTTTATACTACTATTGGCCTTGATGTGGTGTTCACAGAAGGCTCTCTAGCCTACATAGAAGCAGCAACTGGCCTATACATTACAGTTTGAAGGAGGATTTCTGTTTGTTTATCTAATTTCCACTAAGCCTTTGAAAGAAAAGGAGCATATGGATGCTGTATATAGGAATTATGTCTCTCAAATAAAGTGCAGCTACCTGTGGACTCAACAAAGCAGCTGTCTAAAGATCACACTAATTTTTGAACAAGGAATGAAAAACATGATCTTGGGATCTTTGTGCAAGTCAGCAACATCTGTGTTTAATGCAGCAATCAGGCATCACTTTGTTTTTGCAAAAGTACAGGATTCAGCTTAAACCTTTGGGATTTAAAACTAATCAAATTAAAGATCAAGCCAGGGACTGATACTTTCAAGATGGACGCTGATGTGATTTTCCTAATAGAATGTCATTACAGTCGGGAGGAAACAGTGAGACACACTCCGTTGTCATGGTTCTTTTTTTTTGCAAAAGCTGTGTAAGTGACTTTGAAACTATGTTCAGACATTGCTGAATTGACTGTTCAAGCAGTTTGGGGGATGTGTCAAGCTATTTCATTTGCCACTTTTGCAATCAGTAAAGTCAGAGCTAAATATAAAGATCTGGTTAGTGTAATGCTCCTGTTGTATTCCAAGTGGAAAAATAGTGCCAGTAAGAGTGTGTAGTTTGGTGGGCTGAGTCCTTCTGATGGTTTTATTGTGCAGCCCAGGCTCATTTCTCCCTCCTTGCAATGATCAGTGAAGACAGGGTAGAAGAGCTTCACTCTGCGGCAACGTTTTCAGAAGAGCTGGAGAGAGGCAGTTGTGTGTGCAGTTCCATAAGATTGAGAAGGAAAGTTTGCAAAGCCATTGGAGAGCAGCTGTAGCTCTGACTTATAACAACTTTCACTATAATGAGGCTTGACAACAGTGAGCCTGTTGCAGCCTCTGCTGCTGACTGTGTCTGAGAACAGTGGACAGTTACTGTGCTGTTCATACACTGACCCTATGGTCAACTAGCCAGGCCAGTCCTTCTTCTTGTACACAGGAGAGAAGGCTTTAATCTGAGGAACATCTTTCTGGTTTTATCCTGGTCAGACTCCCTGACAGAACTGGGATATAAAGCTGGAGACTGTCCTTGCCTAATTCATTTCAACACCTTTCTCCTGCAGTCAGCATCAGTGAGCTTGGATGCTCCAGACAACGAACTTTAGCAATGGTCTTGTTTGCAATTGCACATTCAGCACAAATTGAATGCAAACATGCAGCACAAAAGTATGTAGTTTATATAGTAATTGCAATACAGAAGGCAGAGATAGCATGTGCATCCTCATTATTTTCATTTCCATGTACTTATGCTGAGTTTTCCCACTCTCACCCTACTGAAGATGGTCATAGGCATAGGGGCAAATAAAAAGAACAGCTAAAATATTCTTCAGTAACTGAATTGTGTTGATCAGCTCAGTAACTGTTTTCATATTAAATGTTCTTTTTATTTGCTTGTTGTTAAACAAAATTTAAGTGTTGTGAAAGACAATGAGATGTGAAAAGCAATGCCTTCTTTACACCCATTCTTCACTGCTAGGACATTACTACCAATAAATCACAGAATTCACTTTGGTGGTATTTGGTTTAACGTTTTTTCTTTCCAGGCAAGAAACATCTTAAGTTAGCTGCTTGCCACCTCCAGAAGGGTTTGTAATATGTAAAGGTTAAGTTCAAAACAAATAAAACCTAACGTGCAAACTCATTCTGGCAGTAATTCTTCTCCTCAGATCACCCCAGTTACTTGCTGTGTATTACAGTATGTGGCCCAAAATATGTTTACTTCCCAGCTTAGTGTTGGGCATCTTTTCAAGCCCATTAGGTCAGACCTGGAGAGTGATTGTTCAGAACTCTTGAAACTCTAAAGAAAAATGACTATTTTGGTCACATTAAGACTTTTGCCTCTCCCCCTTCCCATCTGTTTTTAAATGCCTGGATGCTCAAATATCCATGTAGGAAGGTGTTAAAAGAAATGCTCATCATCGTGTCGTGATGCAAAGGAACAAATGTCTTCTGAATGCTCACTCTGATACCTTCAGCCATCCAGAGCAGTGATATTTCTGAAAGGTTTGGATTCCTCATTCATTGCTATGATTCCCAAGCACAGTTCCAGGTTTTGAAGGCTTTACTTCCAGAATGCAATTTCTAATGAATGTATTTTAACACAAGCTTTATATTTAGCTTTCCTTGTAATAAATTATCCTGCTGCTTCTGAAACCTGTGGAAAAGGATGTTATTTTTAATGGGCATGGAGATATGATCCAGGTTTCCTACAGGTTTTTGGTTGGGTTTTTTTTTTTGATATGTGTTGCTGGAATGTGCCATTTGAGTTTTTCCTTTTGTCTTCGAGATTACAAAGAACATTTCTTTTCAGCATTCATTAATTGGTGTGGTTTAGTTTTCATTGATGAAGCTCTATTTGGAGGCCATTCCTATAAACCAGTTATGATTTATCCAAACTGAAATAATATTAGTCACTAAGGGAATACTATCCAAAGGGCATTTTGGGATGGATTAGATTTTAAATTACTTATGCTCATTAAATAAGATTCACTTGTTGACTCAAATATGATACAATTCACAATTTTATATACATATATCACAGTTGTAATCACAAATACATAGACACAATTGTCAATGTTATGCATAAAACTCAGGCTGAAGCAAATATTGTAGATATTGATATTTTTATTTGAATGTTTAAATGTTGACTTTTCAGAAGGTGTTTTAGTTCATTAACTTAATGTGTAGTTCTTTGATGGTTCTTTTCCTGTCCTGTGAACTATCTGAATATGAATATTAATATTGGAAACTTTTAATAGCTCAACATGATTAAGATTTTGAGAATTCTCAAAATTTTTTTCCATAGATGGAGTCACCATCCCTGCAAAGTGTTTTAGAGGAATCTGGATCTGATGCTAGAGGATCTGGTTTAGGGTTTAGGGGTTCCAGAAGTGACAGGTTAATGGTTGGACTCAGTGATCTTAGAGATCTCCTCCAACCTTGGTGATCCTATGATCACTGAACAAAACTGTGCAAAATAATTTATATATGATATCAGCTGATTGCCACAAGTTTGATTTAGTAAATACCAAATATGACCCCAAAATTTCTTCAGGTTCTGACATCTTGTCAGTACAAACTCATCCTGGCTGGTAATGACAAGGCATAGTTTGCTCATAGGAGGATTTTTCTGTTCTGATAATAGACTACTACGCAGTGGAAGGTATCTGGGAACCTTACTGAGAAGCATGAATTTGAACAGAAGGCAATTTTTATGCTGTTAAATGTGAAATCACAATGTTTTTGCTACTTAAACCAAGCTTATTTCACAGCCTGATTTATTGTGGTATAGAAAAAAAAAAAGAGAGAAAAACACGAGATACTGAGTCACTGAAGTGAATCAATCTTTAAGACAGCCTTAGCACTGCTGTTAATTTAAAAAATCTGCCTAAATGTTTTCTGTGCAGAACGTTTTCATATGTACTGTATAAAATGGTGGCTTTTCTTTCTCAAAACTAGGTTTGCTTTTCTCTTAGTTACTGGTTTGTGGGGAGTTTTAAAAGCCAGTTGTGCAGCAGGCAAAGAGGGGAAGAAAGGCAAGGAAAGGAGCAGAGCTTTGCTCAGAATGTTCTGGAGATATGTAAGATGCATAACCCAGTTTTTCATACAAAGCAAACAAAACCCCCAGACATCCAGAGGGATGAGGAGTTGGTAGTTGAAAAGACTGCTTGGTGGTCAACAATCAAAACCAATCACCATTTCATCCTACTGATGGTACCTGTGCAAAACGTTTTTGATACAAGGTACATTTCTTTGCCTGGCAAAGTGTCTTCTCTTCAGTGAATAGAGTTTAAAGGCATGATTAGCAAAGCACTTCAAGAAGGAAGCATCACATCTCTTCAGAGGAATCTGTTTTGAGAATAATCATCAGAGAACTTACAAAGTGAGCTTTGTTGGAAAAAAAGAGAAAAAACAGCATTCTAAAAAGTTCTTCCTGTTGAAAGGATGGAGTTGGAGTACCTGGGGCTTTCAGCTCGCTAAAATTGCACCCTATGAAAAACACACAACAGGAGTTGCTTTAAAGCAGATTTTCTGCTCTGGCCCTCCATCAGATGGAAGATATAACCCCTTACTTGGGTAATACAGAGCGTGACCATCCCATCCCACATAAATTAAGATCGGCAATATCAGCAATGGACAGAACACCTGACCCAGGTTTATGCCAGAACAAAGCTCCTTTCCTGAAAAGGAAAAGGTTTTACTACTGTGAATTGGGAATTCTTTTAGGGTAAATGTGATGAGACCAGCAGTGAATTTCTCTTTCATTCTCAGAGAAGTAGCAGTGAGATTCCCATACATTTTCAGAGAACTAGCGACTTGTAGAAATACTCTGCCCTCCCTGTGCCCTATTTCTTCTCTGCCTTTAAAACTGTAGATCTAAGTGACACAGATTGAGGTCAGCAGAGCGTAGAAAGTGGCTGCCTGTGGCAGAATTTGGCCCGGAACATGAGATTTCCATTCTCATCTCTTCTGTGGTGGAGAGAAAGGTAGACAGTTGCTTAAGTCTATAACTTTATGCGTGGAGTGGTTTTAGACCTTTTTAGCAATTTTTCTGTTTCGCAAATGTTTTGAATTAAGTGAAATTACAGGAAAAGTCAGTTTTAATTTAAGGAAATTAAATGTAATTAGATTTTGTATTAATTTTTTCTATGTCAAATTTATTACTTTTAGGAAGATTTGTAATGTAGTATAAATTGTAGCTCATAATAAGAACTCAGAGTAATAGCAAAATGAGTTTTTATTTTATTAGACTTTAAAATTATGAATGATTAATTTCTTCTTTAAAAATGTTTGTTCCTTTACTTGATAGGTCACTGCTGATGAACAAAACTTTTAAATTTAGTTACCATCACATCACTTTCAAAATCAATAAATGTAGGATTTTATTATGAACAGCACTTTTGCTAATTTTAGTCTTATGACACAGAAAATAGAAAGAAAATCAAGGCTTGTTTGCTTCTTTCTGCTTTGCTGGATGAAGTAGAAATTCTGTCTATTCCCCAGTGCATTAACCAGCACATGAATTCCATTTGTGAGGAAAATCTTTTTGTAGCCAAATTTTGAGAAGACTGGCACAAACCCAGGTATGGATCCAGTGAATGCATGAGCATTTCTCCTGTGTTTGCGTTGCTAATGGAACAAGTTGCATGTTTCTATGCTATAGATGCTGATCAGCTACAATGAAGGAGGTGTCCTACCTGTGATACCATGAGATCACTTTCAGTTTAAACAAATCTAGGCTGTTGCAAAATGCTGATGATAAAAGCAGCTCATGTGCTGCAGTTCTCAGTCACTGCCCCAACAACTATGACTTTGGTGTGCTGGGGCTGATCTGGTGACCATTTCAGACCTTAGCTGTGCTGCACCCCTCCCATTTTTTGTGAGTGAGGAAGATCTTTCACCATATTCCACATCACCTGCAGTGAACCAGAGCCTCTCCCCTTGATTTCTTCTGCTGCTTCTCTTGCACAATCTGTGACTCAACCAGACCTTTGCCATAGACTTCAACATTCTGCTTGATTGAGTGCACCATGACCAAGTTTGCAGATGACACAAAGTTGAGGGAAGTGTGGATCTGCTGGAAGGCAGGAGGGCTCTGCAGAGGGACCTGGATAGCCTGGAGAGATGGGCTGATTCCAATGGGATGAGGTTTAACTAGGCCAAGTGCTGGTCCTGCACTTTGGCCATAACAATCCCATGCAGAGCTCCAGGCTGGGACAGAGTGGTTGGAGAGCACCAGGCAGAAAGGGACCTGGGAGTTTGGAGAGACAGGAGCTGAACATGAACTCTCTTCTGAATATCCAACCTAACCCTCCCCTGGCAGAGCTTGAGTCTGTGCCCTCTTGTCCTGCTGCTGGTTGCCTGGGAGAAGAGACCAACCCCCACCTGACTCCAACCTCCTGTCAGGGAGTTGTAGAGGGTGAGAAGGTCTCCCCTGAGCCTCCTCTTCTCCAGGCTAAACACTCCCAGCTCCCTCAGCCTCTCCTCATGGCACTTGTGCTCCAGTCCCTTCACCAGCCTCGTTGCTCTTCTTTGGACCTGCTCCAGCACCTCAATATCCTTCCTGAACTGAGGGGCCCAGAACTGAGCACAGGATTCAAGGTGTGGCCTCACCAGTGCCAAGTCCAGGGGCAGAATCACCTCCCTGGTCCTGCTGACCACACTGTTCTGATCCAGGCCAGGATGCCATTGGCCGTCTTGCCCCCCTGAGCACACTGCTGGCTCCTGTTCAGCTCCCTGTCTATCCCAGCTCCCAAATTCAAACTCACTATCAAATACTCTCAAAATTGGATTCATCAGCTTTTGCCAGGACAAAATTTACTGTAGATGAATAATAGATGTTCCATGTTACCAGGTGTGCTTCTTTCCTGCTAGGTGAGGCAGCCTCCTCTTTTTCTGAGCCCTCAGCCTGGCCCTGCTTGCAAGTGACTGCTCTGTGCAGTCTCTTCAGTTTATGATGAAAAGCAAACAGTCGCCAAGGTGCAGTAAGTAGCACAAATTCATCATCTATTTCTCCATTTCAGGAATGTCCTGCATTTTTGAAACTATTTTCATTCCTTTTGGAGCCTGGAGACTGCTGAAGTAATAATAGCTTATCCTAGGAGCAGATTTCTTGGTAAACACTATACCTTTGTGAAGAAATAGCTATTACTGTGTTCAAAAGGAAACCGAGGAGACAGTTTTATTGGGTTTGTTTTGGGTTTGGGTTTTTTTTTCATTCCAAAATACTTGTTTTTTTATTAAACTACATAGAATTTGGGGAGACTTTTACCCACCTCTTGTAGCATAAATGAGTGTGATTTATGTTTTCTGAGTAACTGTCTTGGTATTTAGAGATGCTTTTGTTAAGTAGATGCTTCATAACACAGCTTGCATCTCTGTACCTCACCAGCCAAAATTACTGTCAACTCAGAAGAACTCTCACCTGTGTTTAAAAACTCACAGATCTTCATAAGGAGGAAACTCAAAGCTTATTTTGGAGCTTATGTCTGTATCCTTCCCTGTAGTTGAAAGTATTCACAGTCAGTAGCAACTGGAGATCTAAGAAAAGCATTTCTATTTTGATACCTACAGAGTCGAACATAGCTCTGGGAATTTCATGCATTTTGGGTAGTTATGCTACATATAAAAATAGGTGAAACTGAATCAATATTTATGAGGAAAAAAATGACATTTTGTCCATAAATATTAGTGGAAGTGTTTGAATATTTGGTTTCACACTGCACAGGCTAGTCCATGCAGTCTCAGAAATTAGTGTGGAAGTGACTGATGGCACATAAACTAATCAATGCATTTTAGGCATCCATAATCATATCTACCTCTTGTCACCTAATTGGGCATTGTTGGAATGCACCCCAAGTTTCTTCCCCAAACTAAAATATTGAACTGTAAAGAGAGACATACTAGTCCTGCAATGACTAAACATTAATGGCTGCAATAAATAGCTGCTTCTCAGACAACTGTTATCAGTATGGAGTGACAAGTTATTGCTGCATGTCTCATGGGTGCACTGCACTTTGAATCCTTCAGAGTACAAAGCTGCTAAATGAAAGATCAGCTTAACAATAGGTGTAATTGAAAAGGCTTCATACGGATTCCAGGCAAAAATCAGTGAGAATTTGTCAGCAATTAAATGTCATTTGTCCTTTGCATTTACTGATAAGGAAACTTTTTGGTGGTAATAGGCAAAGTAGTTGGTGGTATTATCTCTGGATCAATTCTCCTTGTTTGCTAAATTTCATGACAGGATCATTACAAGAAAAAAATGCTTTGAAATATAATTTTCTTGATAAGAAATCCAAGTTATTTCTGTCCCTTTTTCTTGCAATAAGGTATTCACAACACAAGCTGCTAAGTAGCCGCTGGGGTCTGTGGATGTATGAGTGAGCAGCTGAAAAGCAGAGACAATGTGGTGTTATATAGATCTTAATTATAAGATGCCTTTCACACCTCTGATCAGCTGTGAGAATTCTTATATTAAGTCTAATTACTACAAGTATTCCAAAGCAAAGAACATAATCTTGTTAATTCAATAAAATGTCCCTCTGTATGAGCAAGCTACAAGTGATCTTTACATGGATCTATTAATAGTTACAATAAAGAAGCAGAAAAGGTGTTCTAAAACTGCAGATAAAAATGGCTAAAAGGTACAGAGAAAGTCACTTCCTTTGCTTGCAGTTTGATTAGTATGAAATCCCAGGAAAAGATTTCAGGTGGCCTAAATGTTGAGAAGTCTGGAGAATCTTGGATTCTTATGAAGAATCCTCAAGCCTCTTGGATTTTGAAGCCAATGTGTAAACTTATTTGTTTCCTACTGATCATGGGGTTTGACTTTGTTATTATTTTAGCAGAATATAGGAGACAGCTGGAGTTGTAACTTATTGCAAGGTGATAGCAACACACACATTTTGGATATTTAATGGAGAACCAAAAAGCTGAATTAGATTACAGAGCTTCTTGGGAGTTCTTGTCTGTCAACTCAGAAAATAATTTCAACCTGTCAGGGAAAAATGAAAACTGGAGCCCTACCAAACAAGGTGCAAAATTGTTGCTTACTGTAATGGTAAGTAAGCTCATTTTGCACTGCTATTTAGGATGATTGGTTAGCACTACTATTTAGGATGATTGGTTTTGGTATAAATGAAATATTTTTCAATTTTACAAAAAATATCAATCCAGATATATTAGTTCATTTATGCAAACAAAATATCTAGATGAATATGTGTTCAGTGCTTCTCAGTCATAGCTTTCTACTGTGCCTCAACATATGAAATGGAATTGGAATAGGGAGAGAGACTTTTACTGAACTTGTTTCTAGGGAAGCAGTTTCCTAACAGAAAATGCAGATTTCACAGAATCATTTTTGGGTTTCTATAGTTGTTTCCAGGGAAGGAATTTCCCAACTGAAAATGAGATTTCACAGAAACATTTGAGGGGTTTTGTTTGTTTGTTAGTTGAGAATGCATGACTGTTGATATTTGTAGTTGAAATCAAGTAGCTGGTTGCCCTGATATGCTTTAATTTTTTATCCAAAAGACATAAAACTCTGGGAGGTTGGGACAGCAGGATACTCCTGGCTTGCTGTTTGTGAGCTGCCAGGTGGACTAGAGGACTGTCCAGTTAGCTGACCAACCAAATTCAAGTATGTTATTCCACTTCACTAGAAATTCCAGTACAGCAATCCAAAAGTTGTAATTGGATGGAAATGTAGCCATCCAGCAGCCCAGTTCTATCCCTTGTTTATATTCATGGTATGTGCTTGGCCAGCACTTTGCACCTGGCTGCTGTTGCAGGAAAGTTGGCCTTGATTCAGTGTGAGAAGTACAGCATGGACTGGCAGCTTTTAATAATAGTCCAAGCTCTCCTATTTCTCCTTTGCCTACCCACACACTCCCTGATACCTGCTGCCTGAAGTTTCTTCCTGCTGCCTCTGCAACACAGGAACACTTTGTGTGTTAGCAGACAGCAGAATGAACTGATCACAGCTGTCACCGTCCCAAAATACATATTGACAATTTGTGCACTGTTAATCAAATTCATGTATTTCAAACACTGTTATCTAAATAGAGCTGTCCATCTTGCCCCCAACATTATTGTCCAGGGGATTCGATTGTGTCTTGCTATGTGTTTAATTGCATATGAGAAGACGCAGGTATGGTTTCTTTTGAAGGAATGAGCTTAAATGTTTTGATTTTTGATAGAAGTTTTGATTTGACTTCTCATCTCCGACTTGATAGTGCCTTCCTGCTATCAGTATAAAACTTCAAATAACAAGGAGTGTGGAAGCACCTGGACCGAAATTCCCCAGGAATATCAAATGTGCTGAGTGATTTAGATCACTGATGCCACCAGTCTCAGAGGAGTGTATACCGAGCAATTACTCTGGCCTAATCCCTGCAGCTAAGTAAGATGTTTCTTTGTTTCTTCAATGCTTTGTTCTAATACCACTGCAAAGTATAAGCAAACAGT
>NW_008689704.1:39909-65199 GCF_000695815.1 Acanthisitta chloris | reverse complement strand
TGAAGCTAATTTATCCTCTACAGGATGATCAAATGAGAAGTTCTGATAATTGTGCTGTCTCATGCTCTACCTTTACCCTGCGTGACTTGGAATATATTCCTCCTCACCCAGTGCATTTGGGATTGTGGAAAGAACTTGTGTTGGCAGACATGGGCAACTATGGAATGATAAATACAGGAAGGAATTCCTTCCTACAGAAGTTCTTAAAATCCTGCTTAACATTATGACACCTCTGTATTAAAGGAGTTTCCATGCTGGTTAACTCAGCAACTCTGCTGATGGAAGCGTGTTTCCCACGTGTGGAGCCATGATCATCTTTCCTTTCTGTGCATAATTCTTCCTTTTGCATCTCTAGAGACAAAGTTTTGCCTTTGGATATGGTGTTGAAAGCATGGTATTGTTAGGAAAAAAGAACTACATGACATCACATTTTTACTGATAAATAGTTTACTTACATTTGCTAAGGAAATGCTGCTAATTGGGCTGCTAAGGAAAGATTGCTAATTGGTCTCTTCTCATAAGGTTTTAATTTTATCTACTAATTTTTTCTAATAATTTCGAACTAGCTCAATATCTTCAATCCTTTATTTACTATTTATGCAATTTTAGCACTAAGATTTCTCAAAAGTAGAACTGGAGGGTTTTATATTCACTTGCAGTCAGGGAGGCATGTGCTGCCATTTCAGCCAGCAACATGGGACACTGCTGAGGCTGACAGAGCTGCTGACCTTTCCTCCTTCCCTCAGACTTTGGTTCTGTCTGCTAACCCAACAAAGCAGCTTTCTAATTAGAGTGCCCACAATGGAGGAGTTTTACATTGCTTGATGTGGGTGTATAATAGCACAACTTTCCAACATGTTTGTGCCAGAATTGAAGTCCCTCATTTTCAGCTTTCCAGACTATCCAGTTGAGTTGTGTTATGAACTCAAACACACAGCACAGAGAGAGTCAGACCTGTAACAGAGGCATGAAGAACTAGTGCTGAATTAGTTTCCATCTTCTATCAATGGCTGTTGAAATCTACCTTGACAGAAACAGAATCAATTTCCGTTCAGGGACTCAGAAGTGATTGGGTCTTTGTTGTAAGTGGCCCATTTCTAAGCATTTTTAAAAAAAAAAAAAAAAAAAAAAAAAAAAAAAAAAAAAAAAAAAAAGAAATAAAAGAGGAAAACCTGCAATATTTCTCTCAAACTTGTGTTTTGGGTTTTTTTTTCCCTTCTGAAAAGCTAACACCATTGAGGTGTTTTCAACCTGTATTTAACAATCTTTTACAGAACCTGAGCATGCAATTGTCATGCTTAACTACATTAGATGCAATTTCTCTAGGAATTAAGGTGTGTAATTCTGGCTCCCCATACTCATCTTACAAGCTACCTGTGAGCTGAATTGTCACAAATAACTGAAGGATAAGCATGTGAATCATTGTGTCTTGAGAGCCACTAGATTTGGACTTTGGTTAACGGGGAGGGCAAAATACAGTTGTGAATGGTGAATCTCTATTGATCATCTAACCTGCTTCTGCTGAAGTCAGGAGATATTTCTGCAAGCTTCAGTAAACTAAAATATTATTCCAAATGCATGTTTTCCCCATTTTTTTTAAGGGTATTGGATAAATGCTCTGAGCAGTTTAAGTCGCTGTTCAGCTTTCAGCTGGAATTGAATTAATTTTCTTCCTAGTAGCTGGTACAGTGCTGTGTTTTGGATTTAGGATGAGAATAATATAGATAACACACTGATGCTCTAGTCATTGCTAAGCATTTTTTACACTCTTTTCTACTCCTCACCCCACAAGCAAGTGGGTGGGGGGGCCACAAGATGTTAGGAGGGGACACAGCCAGGACAGCTGACCCCAACTGACCCAAGGAATTTTTTGGAGCATATGGCAACATGCTCAGTCTATAAACTAGGGAGACATTTGGATGGTGTTTGTCTTGCCAAGTCATCATTCCCTGAGGTGGAGCCCATCTTCCCTGGGAATGGCTGAACTGCCTGTGCATGGGAAGGGGTGAATGAAGGTTTTGCTTTGCCTGAGTGTGTGACTTGCTTTACCTGTTAAACTGTCTTTGCCTCAACCCACGAGTTTTCTCACTTTTGATCTCCCAATCCTCTCCCCCATCTCATCGGGGGTGACTGAGTGGCTGAGTCACTGACTGGGGTTAAATCATGACAGTAGCAAATTTCATATTCTTTGTTGCCTTTTTCAAGAGTAGAACTGCTAAGAATTTTTACTGCAAATAATAATTTATCCAATTGTCAAGGTGAAGTACAACAAAACTACAATGTCATAATTTTTCTCTGTCAATAATTAATTTGTTGGTTCCCCAGACAATATTACCATATTTAAATTTTAGCAACTCTTTAATTGCTTATGACCCTAAGAATTTTGTCTCTGCTAACTTTATACTGCAGATTATTTCTGTTTATTTCTGTGAGTTATCCTTCAGTTTCCTGTTTTGTAATAGAGCTCTATTAATTTATCACTTATTTATACAGAATACATTATTTATCTTCATTCTTTATCTTTGTTTAGCTCCTGCAAATATATTTTTGTTTACTGCATATTCCTCTCCTTTTATATTTCATTCAACAATTTTATGTAAACGATATAACATCTTCCCCTTTCCTGCATCTGAATTGTTGAAGATTTCCTCAAGTGGTTTTGTCCTAAATGTATGTTATGCTCTCTTCACATTTTTGTGCTTATTGCTGTGCCCTTCAATCACAGTTTTATAGTTCACTTTATTCTTTATCCTTTGTATTGTAATTTCCAGCTGCAGTGCTTCATGCTTCCACTCTTGTAGTTTGACACTATAATTATTACACAGACATGATGCTATGTTATTAGCTTCCTTTATTGCATTATTTTACCTGCCTTTAGTTCTCTTTTTAAAAAAAGAAGTTGGCTCCTACTAGTAATGTTCTCCTCCTGTTCTAAAAACTGTACAGTATATTATGATTCTACCACATCTTTCCCCAACCTGCTCTGTCTGTTTCTACCTCCTTCCCCACTGTCATATCCTAGTTGATACCATCTTGATGAATAAATTATCAAGATTGTTCTACAAGAAATCTGTCATGTGGTATGTGACCTCTTTTAAATCTGAGATTTAGCTATGAATTCCATATTAGTACTACATGAGCTCCTCTGATGTAAATGTATAGGAACTGGTGCCTGGCAGTTGCTTCTGAAGACATCCTGTCTTTGTTCTGCATTTCCATCCTTCTATAATTTATTGCTTGTAGGACAGAGTGAGTGACTTTGAAAAGGATGTGTTGCCCCAATTATAACTTGATTGAAGTCAAGTTCAAACAGATGTACTCAATGCACAATCTTGTTAGGAGGTTAGTTATTACATATTAAGACATAAACACACATGGACACATGAAAAATGTGTGAGTTTCTCCTCCATCTTTATTGTTTCATAATTAATAAATGGTGGAAATGTCACATTATGATTATGATAATCAATTCTAGATTTGTAGCTCACCCAGGAGAAGGCAGAACTGGAAACCTCTGTTAAAATATTCTCTAAATATTTTTCAGATGTTCTAGATTAAGAGAACATTTGTACTGGTTGGCATTTATTAACACATACCTGAAAAATACCTGAAAGTATGTATACCTTTAGCAGTGAAATAGAAGATGTGATGGTGACACAATGAACTTTCTAGGAGAATCATTCATTTTAGTGTTTTCCTTCTCTGTTATGAAAATGGTGCATTCATCTCAGACTATCAATAACTATAAGAAACATTAAAAAAGTGACAAAGTAAAAACAGGTTGGAAAAAGATGAGTGAAAAGTAAAGTTTTCCAGTTTTCTGGCTTCTCTGGGCTGTTTCTGAAAGCACAATGATCAATCAGATATTTAATTCCATGTGCTGTTCTTTCAAGAGTAAAGATTTTAAGACACACTTCTGCTTCTCCCTGTGTACCTCAGCTCTTCAAACAGTTGATGCCAATAAGGGCTAATGATTAGCTCTGCCTCCTAATAAGGTATGTAGTTTTTGGTCTAACTTCAGTTCCTGCATCAAACTGGTTCTGAATCAGGTTATTAGAGTGCAACTCTAGCAAGATGGATTCAAATTCAAGCCAGTCTTTGTTTAATAACTGAAAGGAGGGTAACATCTTTGGAGTCCCTATATATAGTCTGTTCTTGATATCATTATGGTATGAAACTGTTGTTAATTAAACAGCTAAAGATTCATTAGGCTCAGATTGTGACTCAAACCAACTCCTCCCTGATAATATGCTCTCTTCATATATAGTCATATATAGGAAGGATTAGAGTCAGTGTTCTCTGGTTTATATTCATCACATTCTAAATGCAAATGGGCCAAGCACCTTAATGCCTCCCCAAATGTAAAACGTGTTATCCTCTCCTAGTCTTAGGAATTCTCATACTCAAAAGTGAAATATGGAGGGAGATCCTATATTTTATTCTACAAGGAAGAGTGTTTTTAACATATTGGTGCGTAAAAAAATGAGTGAAAGACTGGCAAGTAAATTCATAGACTGAGATAGGACTAAACAGCAATGATTTTATAAATTTTCGCTTGCTTTAAAGTCTAACTCTCAACTTAGCTGTAGTTTATAAATTTATTTTACATGGGAATTTAGTAGGCTCTGGAGATATCCCTGGAGATGTTTGAAGGCACTCAGGTGCTGCAATGACAAAATAAGCTGGATGAAAGGAAGGACAAGGCACAACTATGCAAGTATTAGTTTATGATCAACCCTATTCCCATCCTCAAATATATCTCCTTTTTTTTCTCCCCATTATTAGATGACTGGTTTATCCTTTATGAGGTCCCTTTCTGCCCTTTCTGAGGTTTTCATGGATGTGTTTTTATTACAGGAGCATTTAGAATTTAATTTCTTGCAATTGTGACTCCGTATTAACTGCATATACTTTATGTACATGAATATGTCTCATTATCCCTGTATCTTTCCCCAGGAGAATTATGCAAGAGGCAATATTCACCATGCTCAACTAGGCAAAGCAAACCGATAATTTCTGTGCCAGTAAGTCTGAAAAAATATAAATCTACCCCACAGAAAATCGAGTCTTGAACTAGCAAGTCTTTTACATCTCTCAAGCCATTTCATCCCCGTTTCTTGGCAGCATTATTCTCCTGATACATCTCCATCAGAATAGCAGACAAATCAGTTTCATTTTGAAAAGTGTAGAGGACTGTGTGGCTCTGTGTGCATAGGTCTGAGGTCCACAGAGAGAAAAGAATGACAACAGGCAGCTAATTCTTAGTTTGAACAAGTGCTTATCCATATGTTGAAAGAGTATGTATAATCACAAAGTGAATAATTTACAGAAAGCCGAGGAGATTTTTCAGGGAAAAGGTTGTATTTTGGGGAGTTGGGAAAAGAAATCTCTGTATTTTATCAGAATGTATTCAAGCCTGAAGAATGACATTTCATACAGCATAATGCTCTGGAGTTCAGAAATCAACTATGGGAGAGTTTGGTATAGATATGCAAAGTGTGGCATTTCACATAAAGAATCAGAAGTGCACCAAAAGGAGAGAGAAATGAGCAAGTGTTTTGTTGTAGTTATTAGCTGCAGCTTGATTAGATAATAAGTTAAATGGAGATTATAGTAAAAGTGTGGTGTGACATAATGCAAAAATGCCTGTAGTAGTGCAGACATACAAAGCTGAACAGAAGAGTGTTCTCAGCTCATTACCATTTACATGCAAATTCAAGAAAATATTAGTTAATCTTTAAAGGCAAATATCTGCGATTTTTACAATGCACCAGAGAAGGAGTGGATGGATTTGCAGAAGCCTCACAAAGAACACAAAAGAAAATAGGAATTACAATAGAAAGATAATGACTTTTACCATACTTTATACCAGATTGTGCAGTCCTCCAACACCCACAGTGAAAGAGGAAAACAGCTGGGAGGTGGAGAAACAACAGATTCTGCTGAGTGAAGACTCTTACAATATTTAATTCCTTCACTGCACAGCACCTGCTGTGTGAATGCACACCAGTGTTGTCGATGTGCTGGTGCTGTAGTACACTGTGTTCACCAACACAGTGGGTGTTTCCTAGCTGCAGTATTTGGCAGTAGGCAGGAGATTTCTCGGGCTGGAGAATGTTCTTCCTAGGCTTTGTGCCCTAGTTTCATACCCGACTCTGTTTCGATCTGTATCTTCTAAGTTCTTTTTTCCTCACTTCCAATGCCTTACAATTTTCTTTTATTTCTTTACTCATATTTCACAACTCACACCTAAGTAGCTTTATAGAAAATTTTCACCGAATGTTTTCATTAGCAGTATATAGTAAAAAATGGCAAATATTAAACATACTTCTCCTTCATGCCTCTCCAAGAGCTCATAGGAACTTCTTAGACCCCGATGAACACTATTGATGAACTCTGGTGGCATTTAACCCACCTAAAGTAGTCCAGGCAAAAAGTCTTCTCAATTTAGACTGGATATTGGGAAACCTGAAAAGGTGGTTGGGCACTGGGACAGGCTGCCTAGGAAACTGGTGGAGGCACCATCCCTGGAGGTGTTCAAAAAACATGTAGATGTGGTGCTTAGCGACATCAGTTAGTGGTGGGCTTGGCAGTGCTGGGTTGGGCTCTATGGTCTTAGATGGCTTTTTCAACCTTAGCAATTCTATATTTCAGCATCTACTTCTGTAGGTTTTCCCATCTCTGAATATCCACTGAGTCAACCTGTGACTGCACAAAGACTTGTGCAAATCAGGTCTTTCAGTTCATAGTGGTTTGCATGTGACCTTGATTCTGCCCTATTCATTAAGTGAATGAGGTAACTTAATTTTATTGGTTGGTTGGTTGTTTCATTTGTGTTAGATTCTGAGGCTATTTTGCTTGCCTCAGAGTGTGAAAGTTAAAGAAATCAAAATGTTAGTAAGTTGTGCCCAGCAGAAACACTTTTCTTCCTTTGACTCAGCCTCTTGTTCCCACAGTAATACCAGATCTATTAATTATTGGAATATCCAGCAGTGCAAGTTTACATGCTTGTCTGTCTGTCAGAGTAACCTCTACAGGCATAAACAAACAGAAAGAATAAAGTGGCCAGTGCAAAGTAATTATTTCAGAGCAATTTTGAATCAGCTCAGTGAGACAGTACCCATGTCCCACAGTATTTTTGATCTGTAACATGGCACTGCAGAGCCAGAATAACTTTATTGTCAAGTCAGATGGAAAGTTCCTTGATGCTGAAGCAAAATGCCTGGTCAGTGTGTTCATCTGTACCTTAAGTATGTGTATAATATCAGAATACAATGAACATGGAGCAAAGACAATCATGGCTTGCTCATCCTTCTCAGCTGATCATATCATAATAGACCAATAATATCAATCTGAATCAACCTCGTGATGTCTCTTGCACTTTTATTTTATGAAAATAGGGATAAAACCGATGCTGCCTAAGAAGTCCTGAGGAAATGCAGTCAGAATTACACCCCGAGATTGACTAATTATGCCCTTTATAGGGGCCAAGAATCAATACCATCACTAACCCTTCTTTAAATAGTATTGAATATTTTATAATATAACAGAAATTGGTTGCACATTCCAGTTTCATACACACCATAAAGAAGTCCATATGGAAAGCTTGCAAATGTTTGTCAAGTTCTACAGTTCCTTGACTTTCACATTGGAAAAATACTTCAGTTAATTTTACAAGGTTAAGATATTCCAAGTCATTTTGGGCCCTCAAAAGATTGTGAAAATTGTGTTCTATTAGTGTACCTAATCTCATCAATACTCATCAGTATCTTTACTTAAAGCCAGTAATTACTAAAAAAATTTAGATGAGTAATTTATTTTATCTTAATTTAAAGAGAAGCATGAAGAATTCAGCAGCTGCTACACTTACTGCAGAAGTATACAAAATTTTGTTCTATAATTTCCTGTAGTCCCTTTCCTTCATGTTTTTTCTTTAATGGAAAAATAGAAAACCTTATAAAAAATTCTGCTCAATCCATACTTGGAGTGGCTCATATTCCATTTCTTCTTCTCCTTTCTTTTGATAATTCCATAGAAACTAGGGAAATAACTCTAGGAACTACTCCACTCCTATTACATCTTAGTACTGGGGGAAGGAGGGGAAGAGAAATTGTTCATTTATTGAATAAACACAGATGATCTCCCTGAATTCATTCTAGGGGCTGTGACTCTTTTGCAATGAAACAATGAGAAGGAGTTTCACTCACACTCCCAACAAGATTTCTGGGTTGCTTGGTTGTTTATTTACTGTTTTAATATACAGCACTTACAGTGGCATTTTCCATCTGTCCAAAGTGTTTTGGGGAGAGAGAGAAAGTGAATCCAATACTTACTTCCAAGGTAAAAATCGATTTTAACTAGAACCAATGCATTTTACATTCCTGTGCAACTCAAGACTAACTTAGTATTCATGATGCTTTCCTTCATGCAGTACTCGTGTGGTGTGTTTCATTTGCAAAGTGGCATGCACAGGAATAAAGACCCAGAGGAATAAATCCCTTCTACCTCATACAAAAAGTAAATTAGTTTCTCCTAGCATTCTGTCTCTTCATCATCTGGAAAACCTGCTGCTAGTGAAATTTTCTTCTGATGTCCAGTGCATTCTGTAACAAATTTGTAGCTTGTTTCAAAGGCAGCTGCAGTTTGCCTGTAATCAGCAAACATCTGCAGTAATTCAAAGTAAAAGGTAAACTATTAGCACTACACAAAATGATCAGAGAATATCAGGTACAGCAGATGCAAATGTTATTAATAACTGAAAAGCAAGTGAGCCAGATTCCTTTAGGAGGTTCAGTAGTGTCCAGGAAAAATCAGGTTGTTGCCACACAGAACAACTGTTAGAGGGGCAGCAAAAAAAGTCACAGGAGAAAGTCTAATGACCATTCTCAATTCCAGCTTGATGGAAAACGTTTGGTTTTGCTAACATCTAATACAATATGTTTACTAACTGAAGTGTAGATGCATTTTTCTATGGTATATACTTAGTGAACATTGATGAATATTGTAATTGTCCTTGTGATAAATATTGTAACTGTCTTAGTGTTGTTGGTCTCGTGCTGATAACATGTCCCTAAGATCAGAATTTGGCACTGTCATGCTCTTGCAGTAGTGTCGTGGTTTAACCCCAGGCAGCAGCCAAGAACCACACAGCCACTCACTCACTGCCCCAACCATGGGATGGGGGAGAGAATCAGAAGGGTAAAAGCTACAAAAACTCATGGGTTGAGATAAAGACAGTTTAATAGAGAAAGCAAAAGCTGCACACACAAGCAAAGCAAAACAAGGAATTAATTCACTGCTTCCCACAGACAGGAGGTGTTTAGCCATCTCCAGGAGAGCAGGGCCCATCACGCGTAACGGTTCCTTGGGAAGACAAATGCCATCACTCCAGATGTCTCCCCTTCCTCCTTCTTCCTCCCACCTTATATACTGAGCATGATGTCATATGGTATGGAATATCCCTTTGGTCAGTTTGGGTCACCTGTTCCAGCTGTGTCTCCTCCCAATCTCCCATGCATCCCCAACTTCCTTGCCAGCGTGGCAGTATGGAAAGCAGCAAAGGCCTTGGCTCTGTGTGAGCTCTGCTCAGCAACAGCAAAAACATCTCTGCATTATCAACTCTGTGTTCAGCACAAAACCCAAACATAGCCTCATACTAGCCTCTGTGAAGAAAGTTAACTCTACTTCAGCTCAAACCAGCACAAGTAGAAAGATAACTATTTTCACACACACACAGATGACTGTAATATGCATTTTGGTCATTTCTTTAAGTACATTACACCCCAGATATCCAGCTTTTATTAGCTTTTGCGTTTTCCAAGTAGTTGACAAAATCTTTGCTGAGCCTCAGAATCTGCTTTGGAAAGCCTGTTTGTTTTGGTTTTGGTTTTTTCCTTGGAGGTACAGTAGGTTCTTAGTGGAATTAAGTGAATTTCCCTAAGGCATAAGAGTTGGTGGGGGGAAAAAACAAGAATTAAGACAGGATTTTTTGGTTCCCAATTTCATGCTATTAGCCATCAGATCCAGTGTGTTTCAAAGTGCTTTCCTGGGAGGATAGCACTGATACAAAGGGGAAAATGTGTCATTGGGGTGTGTGCTGTGTGTAGCCAGCAGGTCTATCACTGCTTCTGAAAGAGCTGGAGAGTCACATCAAATCACAGCAACTATTAAGTCACTTAGCAAAATTGTCAGTGGAGGTCATTGTGTCCACACTGATTTTTTGCCCACTTTCTGTTCCTCCCACTCAGTAAGCCAACAAATATGTTCTGTGTGAATACATATCACAACAGACTGGCAATCAGTGAGCAACCAAAGCAAATTACTGACAAAATCCCTCTGTCAACTTCAGAGCAGAGCTAAACACCACAAACTTTCCTATGATTAATATAATATAGAAAACAGAATGCTGATTTCTTGATTCTGCCATAAGCTAAAGGAAAATAATTAATTGAAACTCTAAGCAGGAGGTGATGTCAATTTACCTTCTCCTCTACTGTCCTCATTTTTAACTTCCTTTTGTCTATCTTTATCTCAGGTAATTTTTCTCATTTTATTAACATTGTGATGTTTTTTCTCTCTCCAAGATCAGGTTTTTACATCCATACTTATAGCCAATCTTCCTATGTGCATCAAGTTGCCACATTTTTTTCCTCTTACTTATTATTCTTCTCTGTTCTGGTTTTTACACCATTTTTAACACCAAAAGATCTTGGAGGTTTTGAAAATTTTACTACTTTATAGTTCATATTTGACTCATGTTCTACTGTTTTTATCTCCAAATGTCAGTCACTGTGACTGGCTGATCTTCCTTTGGGGTTTTGTGATCAATTTAGTAATCACAAGTTAGAGCACTGGAAATGTTTAGTAATATTTTTCATGTGCAAATGAAAATTCAGATGACTGGAAGGTGTTAAGAAAGGAAACCCTAGAACTTCTAGCAGATTTAAGTCATCCCTCTAATACAAGTGTGAGATTTACATTAGGACCCGAAAAGCAAATTCCACTAGTCACTGACATTTCTCTTTTCAGGAAAACAAAGTTTTGGAAACTTTTAATTCCCCACTGAAATAAAAATGGAGCCACTTAATAGTTTTCAGAAAAGGGGAATGTTATTATAAAGTTTATATTGGGCATTGGCTTATGAGTTCCGAATTCCATATCAAAGTATTTTCATTCTGCACCACTTTGAATCAAGCAGAACAGGAGCTTAAATGCTGTCACAGACCAGTATGTTAATTGGTCAGCAGCAGCTTTTGATTCAGTATTCCAGCCTAGGTCTATGGAAATGGTTTCACTAGCTTTCCTGAACAATTGCTTCATTGTATGTAATGGTTTTAGACCAGTGAACCAAATCCTGCCTGCCTTTCTCTTTAGTTTCAGTGGGAGTTAGAAGCAAAGTAACAGAGCTCAGAAATGGCACGCTAGCCCACTTGAACTAAAGGGAGAATTTTAGGTAGGTGGAATGCAATTATGAGACTGGAATTCAGCCAGGTTTCAGGCAGAAGGAGCTGTGAATCTGTCAAGTGGCTATGAAACATGTCTCAAAGTTGTCCCTAAAGTAGAGGGAAAACAGTATTAGGCGAAGAATCCTGTTTCCTTGCTCTGCTTTCAGTGTATGGAGGTAAAGGGGGAAGTGAGAAATAGCGAGAGCTGCTTTGCAGAACATTCAGAGAAAGGCAGAGGAAAGTGCCAAAGATGGAAGAAAATCCCAGTGAGTGTCACAGAATGTATTTTCTGCCCCACTCTGTTAGTGGGTGGCAAATACAAGGAGGGTGTCTAGTGCTCACAAAGGTAATAAAACAACTTGAAGGATGCAGAGTGTGGAGTAGCTTTCAGTCCATATTTTGTGTAATAGCCCTTTGTAGGAAGTGCATAGGGAGAGGGAATTAAGGTGCAGAAACCTCATCAAAATCCAATTTTCTGAAGCATAGAATTGACTAAACAGAACTCTGTGACCGGTTATCATTAAATTATGAGAATCCTTTATTACCTCTCCCCACTTCTCTGCAGTCCAGAAATCCTGTTTAGTGAAACACATTCTCAGGGACCAGGCAGAGCTGTGGTTCAAGAAGTTGAGACGTTTTTTGGTTCTACTCCATCATAAGAAATAAGGATAGATTTTTGATGCTTCCAGTCAGTCTCCAAATTGACATAACAGTAATTAGAAGTGATTTTCCTGGTTTCTTTCTCCTCCTTACCAGTTCAGTCTTCCTAGGCAATAACATTCTCTAGAGATTAAAGTGACAGACTGTAGTTAAGTTAGGAAACAACACGTCAGAAATAGCTGCTGATTGCTGGATTGGCAGTGTTGGACTCCAAGAAGTCCCACACAAATAAATGTCAGAAAGTGGAAAAACTTCTGGTTTTTAAGCACTTTTCTCCCTGGCCTTTCTTTCCTCCAGTGAAGTGGCATTTTGAAAGTCCTGCCTGTTTTCATCTGTATGTTGAAATACCTTATTATTTAAAATGTTTCCATAACTTTCCCCTTCCTTATTAATTTCATAGTATTTTTCTGAAGTTAAAATTAGTTCAGAGACAGTTAAAAACAGCAATACACTTTTTTGTTTGGCATTTTTCACTCAGTAGTGTACCATTTCAATAAAATATGATGTACAGATCAGATATGTGTACAGGAAAAAATAAATGATATCTCCTTAATCAGATTGTCAAGAATATGAACAAAACCAAAGCATAACCCCAAAATTCAGACATGTGTGTAACAGAGATATTCTTTGGAACCAAAAAAAAACCCCAAAAGATCAAAACCCCTGTTTAATTCTTTTAAGAAACTGTAATTAACTTTTGCAATAAATGTTCCTGCTAAATGGCTACACAGGGAAGCATCATCTGAGAATGGAATATAAAATAATCTTAAGGCAATTACAAAGAAGTTTTTGATTTGCAGAATTTAGTATAATTATGTAATTTTCCTTTGTGTGCAAGCAGGCTTGGCATTGAACTCCCACAACATGATGAGTCATATGGAGCTGGTTATTTCCTTGAGAATAGCAAGAAGCAAGTGAAAATTATCATTTGAATACAACAGCCCATGAGTACAATGCATGAATCTAATTTTACAGTAGAATCAATGGCAAAAAAAAATCACCCTGGTGCTTGAAGACGCTGTACCAAAGGTGTTATCTGGAGCACTTGAAGGCCTGACAGGATATGCAATGTTAAAATGCTCCTTTCCTGAGATGTGAAAATGCTTTCAATCACCACCTTCAGGCGAGTTCACTCTCTTAAAGATTTCATACCTTTGCCAGTACATTTGCAATGAAGGAGCTGTAAGAGTGTGTTTGACTTTATTATGCACTGTGAAAGGTGAACATATTGTCGGCATTTAACAGGTTCCTTCTATCAGGCTTGTTAAAAATGGAGAGCTGAGAAATTAAATGTTGCCCAACTGAATACATGACATTACATGTGTAGGTATAGACATTTGTAGAATAAGTATATGTAGGCAAAGTAAAAACACAGCTAGTTAGTGATACCCATAATCTAGACTCAAATGGCTAAGTGTGTACACTTGGAAGAGAAACTTGCTGATCTCGGTGATATTACAAAATAATTTGGAATACATCCCATTTTGGTTTACAGCCAAGCAAATACTATTAAATTATTTACAAATAATCTGGTATTTCTTTGAGTTTTCCAAGTCCTTTATTTTGCTAAGGTGCTTTATCACATTCTGAATGTCCAGAATTCACCAAGGACAGGAATTCAGTTGTGAAGACAAACTTCGGATGAAGTGGTACCTTTTGCATTTTTCCAGAACTGCAAGTACTATTTTTTAAAAAAATCAATTTACAGCTATTTTTGTTTTGTATGAACAATTACTGGATTTAAATCCCTTTAAAAACCACAATCAGATGTCAGTGTTGCCCATGACAGGCTGGGCAGTAAAGGGCACAAACGGTGAAACAGGAAATCTAAGTCAAATGCAAGAAAAAAACTTTTTTTGGTGGTTAAGGTGTTCAAGTAGGTTTGCCCAGATGGGCTGTGAAACATGCAGTCTTGAAGATAATGAAAATGAGACTGGCCTGAGGCTCTTGGAAAACCACTCTAGTTGACCCTGTTTTGAGCAGGGACTTGGAATAGCTGAGCTCAGGAGGTTCTTTTCAACCTCAAAGATATTCTGATAAATATTAATCAGTAAAATGGATAATTCATTGTTTTCAGAGAAAGGAATTTCTAATTAGTGCACCCTTTTCAAAATGAAATATGCCTATACTAACATGGTTTTTAGAGCAGGAATCTCTATTGGAACTAATTTTTTTCCAGTGGATTCTGACTCTGGCAAGAACTTGTTGTGCCATCGCTCATCATTAAGATATACATGACATGTTCACAGGACCAAACCAAGTTCTTTTTACAGCACATATGCTATGTGACTTGAGAAACATTAAAAGATAATTAAGCATATTAAACAATAATTTGATTTATTTCATATTTGTTTTATATGGGGATATAAAAACTGATTCATGCCTAATTCATTTGCCAGGCAATATCTTTTCATGGCACAGATGTTTAGCAAGCAGAAACAATGCTGTCTTTACAGCACTACTCATGTAGTGGCAGACAAAAACTTGACCAGACAGTCTGTAATCAAAGGATCAATCACATAAAGAGGACAAATGCATTTGTCCTTGAATCCTTCTAAAATATGTTGATCAGAGGTTGACTAGGACAAAGAATGTGAGAATTGCTAGAAACAAGTTCAGGACAGTGAACTAGGACAGGAAAAAAATAAAACCAGATTCTGTTCCTAGAAGTTGGTTCTTTTCCCAATGACAAATAAAAGTGACTTTTATCATAGGCACAAATGTAAATAAATTGTGCTAATTATTCTTTTACTTTTCTGTGATGAGTATGGTTGCTTGAATAGCAATGATTGATGATGAATAGATGAAAGCTGCATGATAGACTGAGAGTCAACAAAAATGATAATTTCTTCTTTGTCTAAACCAGGTAGATTTATTCTGATTTTACAGATACTGAAGGATTCTAATAACTGAAAATAGGAATACGAAGTTAAATACACAAAAAGTTAAATACAAACTTTGTAATTAATCAAAAAGAGTGATATTCCACTTTTATGTTAAAGCATATTCTGATTTAGATGGCTGATGTGTTATGAGTAATCCATTGCTAGAAAACATTGCTTATAAAACACCACTTAACACATCTTGTGTGAAGCATCTATTATTAGCAGATTGTTGATTTATATAGAGAAGAAGAATACTCAAAAGTGGAGGTGAGAATACGGATGAAATCTCACTTTTGTAAGTATAGCTTTTAAGGAGGCAAAACAAACCATGAAAATTTATAACAATTATTATTCTGGAATACCAATATTTTAAAAAAACCCATTGAAGACAATTAATTTAAAAGTCAGGTTAAGAAACACACAGAAGTAACAATATGGATATGAAAAATGCCCCATTTGAGAACTCTTCCAATACTATCTCAGCACGGTATAAGTAATTCTCAAATATTCCTGCACAGCAATCAAGGTCATCCAGCAAACATTGTGCTACAAAGAAAACCACCCATTGTGTTGGTCTGTGACACTGCTGTGATTTGGAGAAAGTCAGCCCTGGAATGATTTTTGCTATATCAAGTGGCTCAGAAAACAAAGGCCTCTCCCTTACATAGTCCACAAAGACAATGGTATAGCTGCGTTTGCGCTTAGAAGTTTTCATTTTTATGTTTTTTATTGTTATTTCATCTTCTACAAATTCCAGTTGTTTGTTTTTTTTTTTCCTGGAGCAACTAAGCAAATTCCAGTTGTTTGTTTTTTTTTTTTTTCCTGGAGCAACTAAATAAGTTCCTAAGGGAATCCAAGAAGACAAAGAGTTCTTAAATGGTAGACAGCAATGCATGGACAGTTATGGTATGTTGGCTAAAGTTTTGGTTTTCACCAATGTTCTGAAAGCAGATTGTGACATTGAAGCTTTATTAAAAGCTATGGGTTTTGTTTTACAAGTAAAGCTGGGTGTGTCTGGAGATCAAGACCCTGACCAAGAGTGCAGCCTAGTGAAGGTGCAAGGAAGGCAGGTCTGAGCTGCTCCTCTGGTCCTAGTCCTGGATCTGCCTGGTGCCCAGACAGGCTCTAGCTCCTCACACAACCTAAATTGAAACAATGGATGGGAATCACCATTCCAGTGAGCATTCTTTAATGGGAATTATTATTTGTCATTGGTAGTTCTTCACCAGCCCCATAATGATTTACCAAACAAAGTTGCATGCATAGATATACATTTTTATAATTCTGAATAAATTGGATCCAATGAAAAATGGGGGGTTTTGGGTCATACTTGGCAACACCTCTTTAATTTTGATTTCAAAGTGTCAGCCTTCAGTCTTCCATAGTGGTCAGGACAGTAAAGCACAGAATAATTCACAGGCCTCCTTTTGACAGGCAGGACAGCTTGTTAGCTTTTTCCTCCCCCTTTTTCATTCTTTCAGAATATGCTCTGCTGTTGAAGGCAGAACCAGGAAGTTTTTCTGGTGATAACTACAACAGATTGCATTGAAATATCTTTTTAAAGAGTTGTTTACCTACAGGAATTTCCTTTGTTGTTTTTCTAAATTAATAAAATCAGTGTTTAATATCCATTAATCATCTACTTCTATTAGTGCACAAGTGCACTAAAAAACGTTTTATTCATCTATTTGCACACTATCACTTAAATCCCCCATTTTTACATGATGGCTGAGTTATGCAGGGCTCTCTGAAGACCTATAACAAAGAAACAAGTTTTTACTCCAGAGAATTTACAATATACATGAAAGAGAAGATGAAATAACAGGGCAAGACAGACAATCAAGGTTGTGGAAGAAAAGGAATATAAAAAATGAAGAGAACTAAGCAGAAAAGCAAAATCAGTGATGACTCCTAGTAAAACAAGAAATATAAATCTGAAAGTATCATATCTGATAAACAAATGTTCTTAGGTGCACAGCTACAAAAAGTCACATTGAATAATATCTACTTCCTTTATTTCAAATTAATTAACTAATTCCAGAACTTTCTTTACATTTTATAGATTGAGACTCACTGCCTCTATCTGCGTTTTTAGGCTGTTTTCAATTTCTCTGAGAGTTTTGAGGTCTTTTGTCCTCTGGGTCTTTGGCTTATCTGAGCCACTTCTTGGTTTTATCAGTAGTGTCCTCTGTGGACAGTTATTTCATTAGGTATTTTGTACAACAAATAACTGATTTTGAGAACTCATTTTTCATATTCTAATTACAGAGATGCTTAGAAGTAAGTTGTATTATTTTTGTATTATATGCAGAATATGCCCTAGGTCAGCATTCTCCATAATTGTCAATTCTGTATGATCAAGATTCAAAACACGTTTCTTCCATTAAGATCTTGACCAAAGCTAGTTTCTAGCTTTAAGAAAAGTTCCATTTTCCTGTTGGCTCATATTCTGCACTGGGAAAAAATATGAATTTTTAATTATTTCTTATTCTCTAGCTTTCCTATGCTCATGTTTACATCTGCAGTCATGCCCTACATATACAGATTTATGAAATCCTTGCTACTTCAGAGAAAAATGTGTCCAGCTAAATACACACAAATTAATTCCTGTTTCAAGATTGTAATGGTTTTTGCTCTTTGGTGATTTGTCATCTTAGGCTATTGTAGAAATAGTAAAACTTTGCATTGTAATGTTCCCGAATTCCCTCAACACCTGTGTTAAGGGCACACAGTTCTGCTGATGAATGTCCCATGCTTTAAGTAGTGATATGTCATTAATCACATTAAGAAATAGACCTAACGAACCATAAATTAAAAGTAAGACTGTGTTACTAGCTCTCTTTTTAATAAAAATTAAACAGTCTATTAATACCTCTGAATTTGAGATAAAGGAACAGCTGGATATGTTCTTGCCATGACAGTTTCTTTTCCCATCCAGGACAGCTCAGTCCTTGCCCTGTACCTGGGAACTGTGACAGGATTCACTCCCATGTGGCTGAATTTCCTCTGAGGATTGTGTTCCACATTGCACACTGTGCTGATCACAGTCAGAGGATGGGCAAATTACTGAAGTCTAATCCTGATTTATACTTTCTGTGAATAGAATTAGAAAACTGTTTGGCATTATAGCCTGAAGCACTCTGGGAATGATATCCACAACTGGAGCTGTTTCCTCCAACAGTTACATTGAAATTGTGATTATCAGAAGCTGCATTATTTAAAAAAGTAAGTTACTGACTGCAAGGAAGAGATATAATTAGCATAATCTGTTCTTTAATGCTACACCTGCCATTAAAGTTGTAAAGAAGTAAAATCTTAGCTGAAATCATCTTTGTATTTTACTAACACTCATTTCCATACCATTTTGTCAGAACAGCACAAACTTGGAGTTGACATAGCCTGAGCCTTCAACGTTGGGCTCAGTTTGTGTAGTTTTCATATGAGTGTAAGGCTGATTTTCTCAGATTTCATGAAGATGTTCCATTTAACTCACAGCATTTTCTAACCACAGTTTTGAGCACATGAGATTGATGAGAAACAATTCCCTCTGTTACTGAACACGGGTCATGGGTATCTACCACTTAATCAGATGAATGTAAATGGAAGAAAATCATTTTGGTCTTGGCCTGTGTAGTGTTGTGAAAGGGAAATGGTTGTTTCTCTAACTTGTGGTTTAGTAATGAATTGCTTTTATTAATTTCAATTTCACCTCCCTCAGTTTAATGATCTCAAGCTAACTTACTGCATCTGGATATTCTGTGACCACAGTGGAATTTCTGGCTACTCCCAGATGCCTTAGCACTCCATGGAATTTCTCCTACATTTAGAAGGTCCATGTCAAAGTGTTATGGGACCATAGACCAATAGAGATTTGAAGGCATGACTGAAAATTCCCTTCTAATAAAAATTAAATTAAGAGGCTTTTTAAAGCCCTGGACCCTGCAGGAACCAGTAGAGATAGAAATGTGAACCGGTTTAATATTCATGTTTTTATTTTGAGGCACAGTAGTCATCAAAATGTTGCTGTTCATACACAATTCAGAGAAACTGTGGAAGGCCAGAATAAGTCACAGATGTGTTAAACATCTCTCTACCTTTAAGCTTCTTAACTTTTTTCTTAACTGACCGGTCAGACTCTACAGGTGAAATCCCATCTGGGGCCATGCATCCTTTCTTGGATTATGTGCTAAGGAAGCATCATGGCATGACAGAGCAGCAAGGAGCCTGTGGCAGTGGTGATACTGCTTCTTGTACATGTCCTTTCCAAGACACATCTACTGCACTGCTTCGTGAGGGAAGTGCATTAGCTGCCAGGGAATCCCTAGGGAAGGTTGAGCAAGTGCAAGACTCGATTGGCCTTTGTGTTTAAAGGCACAGCCTAACTTCTACTTGTCTTCCCTTCAATACACTTAAGCCTTACAGACAGGATTATGTGGTGTGGGAGTGCAAGGGGAGACTATTTCAGCGTTCAAAGGGAGAATCTGAGCTTTTCACAGTCAACTGTAGAATGGGGTGAATCATGCAGTGATAAAATCTGAGTTTAGAAATCCTTGTTTATCTGTTTATGTTCGGGATGCTGTAAAAGGCATATCACCATGGTATCCCAGCTCTTTCCAATTAAAGAAAACTATTTCTACCATTTACTTAGCAACTTTGACAATAGCCTCCAGCAGCAGTAAAACAACTTGACTGCCTGGCGCTTTACAAGATAAATTCTTCACTACTCTCTGCTTTTTCTTGCACTGGTGCTTGCAAAGACTTAAAAAGTTACGGCTTCTTCAACTACTGGGACTGGTATTGTTACACTCATTTGAGCTATGGATCACTAGGTACACTTTGTACCTTCACATGCCAGTTTGAGAAAAATCAATTTTAGTCTTGAAGAGATGAAACTAGTGTTGCAGAAGATCAGTGCACATTTCCAGGTGCTGCAGGGCACTGGCATCTTGACGTGGATCCAACAAAACATGACATGGGTATGGTGCAAAATTGCTTACTCTTATGCTAAGAGATCTTCTGAAAAAGAATTACAGAGTAAATCAGAATACTACAAGAAGCATAAGGCACAGCAGCTACAGTAAATGTTTCTGCATCATTCACTGTCTTAGCATCAAAACCATAATTTATGTTACTAACTGTAAATTACTTTATGCTAATAAGTGTAGGTATAATAGAAAAATCAGACAATATTTAATATAGAGATTAAAATAGCATATAACTGATGCTGAGGAAAGAAACAGTTTGTGCATAATAATTGTTAGAAGTATTTAAAATACTTCTGTCCATGTAGAGCTAGACTGACATCTAACCTGGAAATAATGTGAAAACAGTTACCCTCTACCTTTTTCTTGATTTATATTTTAAATCTCTGCACCATTTTTATACATCTACAAAGCCTGAGTAATGGTTCACTTACTTTCCTTGCCCTGCCATATTTCCACCCAGATAGAAAAGTTAATTTCTAAATTTCCTTTTTGTAATTTGGAAGTGGATGTATCCTTCACTGTCTGAGGGACTCAGATTGCACTTCCATGGGATATTAACTGTGCTCTCAGTGAGCACCGAGCAGAAATGCTGAGTCCAGATAAGACATTCTGCTGAACTCATATAAATGTTCTCTGCCAGATCATATTTATTAACATTTTTGAAAGAGCAACTTTGTCTAAGAAGAGGTTATGCTACAGCAAGTATCATCTGTTTGTAAAAACCTAACTTAATGCTAGGTCAGGTGTTGTCTATTCTCCTGCAGCTGATATAAGTCAGATGTGCTCTGCTATAAAGGCTCAACCAGTAGATATATTTTACTGTGCATTCAGGCTAACTTGATGCAGATATATGCCTCTGTCTGGAGTCCTACCAGCTGGAAGCAGTTACTGGTCCCCCAGCACTTCTTCCTCTTCCTGTCAATATTCCCTGGAGAAGTTAATCCGTTTTCTAATCTGCTGGATTTTCTTACCCATGTGCTTCCAAATGATCCAAGTTAACAAATAGAGCATACATAGTAGAATTTTGCTAATCAAACTGATTGGAACTGAAACAGGTTTGGAATTGCTTATACAAGCAGCTCCACTGGGAGATGAGTGGAGGCAGTAACCTCTAACTGCTGCAGCAGGCCCAAGGTGGTAATTATTTCACCAGTGTTGCTCTAGCTGGAGAAGGATGTATGAAAACAGCTTAAATGATAAACAGGGTATGGATCCTATATAAATATAGATTGGAGCTCTCATGCCATTTCCCAGTGGAAGCACTAAATATGCAGCCAACTGCAGGCTCAGGAGCAAAACCAAACCAGCAAAAAGGGAGATTGTGTAAAAAGACTTAGCCAAGGATTTAGTCCTTTTTGTTTTTTGTTTTTTGGTTGTTTTTTTTTTTGTAGTAGAGTTTTCCAGGGAATACTGTTAAACAAACAGGAATGGTTTTGAAATACACTCTGCATTTTTCCTGTAACAAATACAGATTTGTGCAGAGGTAGTCAAAACTTGCCTAGTCATAGCAGCTTTGTATGTGCTCTGTTCTGAAAGAAAAAGGCAGGTGAAAATTCCCTTCCAAATATCAATTCTATTGAGCAGGCTGGATAAAGCAGTTATATAACAAGGCTGATTTGAGACATTCCTCGTATACAAAGTGACTCAACTTGATCATAAACCTGATCTTCATTGAAATATGAAAAGCAAACAAGGAAGTTTAAAGTGCTTCATTATGAAAATTATGGACTTATTCTTATTTCCTTTAAAAAACACAGCTGGTGGTGACAAGGATTTTGTGACTAATGATTTTGATATTTACATATTTTGCTTAATGCTATTGGACACTTGTAATTTATTGTGATGGTTTATGAGTAAAAAACCTACCAGTGTTTAAATGCTGATATCTATTCTGTAATTCTGGCAAAGATTTTCTAAACAATGTTCTCCTTTGCATTTTAGGATTTCAATAGCACATTTTAGATTATGTTTTCTTTTATTCCTATAGGGAAAACATCTCAATGGCATCACCTTTATTTTATCCTTATTTTCTTTTTTGAGAATACCTTTAAGCACAGATGATTTTTGGGGTTTTTTTACATTCCTAATGCTATGATACTCCACTTGTAGATCATTTATATCACAACTGATTGTATTCACAGTGCATCAGGAACCATCTAATTATACTTCCAGCCTCATCCTCATCTGGTCTTATTCATGGTGAAAATCCCCATATTTGCCCTGAGTCCCAGTGAACTCAGGAGAAAAACTTCACTGGTGCAGGCACTACATGCTAAGGTGATCACTTAATTCCAGTGCTGAACTTTGGGTCCTGGTGGTCTGTGTTCCCTCTATATACAATAAAGAAAGGTAGACAGGTCTAGAATGTGATTCAGCTTGCCAAAATGATAGCTAAAATGATGCAGATGTCTTTATAGGAGACAAGGGAGATCACACACCTACTAGACCTCTTAGCATGGTGTGTGAGCTGTAAGTGCAGTGTTAATGCCAACCAGTGAGCAAGACAGAGACTGCTGTGCTTCATTTCCTCCCCCCTGCACTTAGCAGCTTCATATTGACTTCAGGCTTCAAAAATATTGTCAGGATGTCCAGTCTTGTTCAAATTAGCTTTTACTGGGAGCTAGGCTTTTGCAGACAACATATATACTCAATATATGTCTTTTCGCAGTGAAGGACACTGAAAAAAGAATCACTTTATTTTATCTTAGAGGGGGTGCTGTTGTGCCATTTTTGATAGCCAGAGGTGTACCAGGAGCCTGGCTGATAGATTAGGACACCAGAAAAATAAAAAGGAATTTAAGGCAATGTAAGACCAAATCCATTCATGGAAACCATTATCGTGAGGTGGATCAATGGGTTATGTTTTCAAAAACCACTGCAGGAATGATGGGTTAAAGCTTTGCTAACATTGTCCATATGTTATAGGCCAGAATCAGTGGACCATTTTTATATTGTGTTTCCCTGTGGCAAGTAGTGTTTCCTGATGGAATTTGAGCTCTTCTATTTCTACCTTATTTTACTTAATGAAAAAATCTGCCAGATTTAAAGAGAAAAATTCCTGCTTCCTCCATTAGAAATGAATCACACTGCTCAAAATCTGAGTGGAACAATGCAAACATTTCCTGGAAATCCTCATTGTGTTTCTGTGTGATTAACTGTCAAACTATAAAATTTATTTGCTGAAATTATGGCCGTAGAAACCCACTTGTGTGAGCCCTAGCATGTAATTCCAGACTGTTATCATGCTGTTCAAGAATTGTTCTTCATATATATTGGCTTTTCTGACCGTGTGACCATATGCTTAAAAGTTTTTCTTCAAGAGCTGAATCATTTGATAAGACTGAGTTATGTCTATATTATCTCCACTGTTACACTTACAGAAAGCAAAACTCAGTTTTGGAGGTTTTCCTAATTAGTCCTCACCTTAAATGGACTGTGCTGGAGGAAGAATTGCCTCATCCATAGTCTGTTTTTCATTGCTTTTTCTTTATTTCATATGTTGACTGTAACGCTTAGAGTAGCACAACAGCTCATGACTCTGCTTAGGACTTAACTAGTTAGTTTCCACTAACTGGCAGAATTTTTTCAGAAGAAAAAGATACTTTTCCTCTTATTTTGCTGTTTCTAATCTCAACATATACATCACATACCATTTTTTTTGCAGTTTCTACTACTATACTTACCAAACAAAGCTAAAATTATCTGTGCTTTCAATTAGAGGTGATTTTGAAATTAATTTATGGAAAATACCCTTGAATGAGTAACCTGTTTGAATGAAAGCAAACCTACATCTCTCTCCCTTCCATACATAGGAAAAGTAAACCCACATTTTTTTTCTGTTTTGCTGTACTTACTGCCTTAAATAAAAAGAGATTTTTCTTCTCTGATTATCCCCTGTATTGCTTCATTTTAGGACATTTTGAGGTAGGTACTCTAGGCAGCTAACATATAAGGAACTGAGAACTCATCTATTAATTAGCTAATCTCCTTCCTTGCCTCAGCTTGCTCCTCTGAGTGCTCTTTTTTCAAATCTCATCAGCTTGTTTTGACTTGTAGTGGCTATTCAGAAGGATCTATAACTTTTCTCTTAATGGCCAACTGTGCACTCCATAGTTGCAGTGATTGTCTTCTCTCTGGTTAAATCCTGGGGTAAAGGTATTTGAGCTCTTTGAATGACAGGTATTTTAAATATTGACTGAAAAGATGGTAGATCATGGAAGGTTAGAAGTCTGAAAATGTGAGTTCAATTAATTTTATTCCATCTTAGCACCACTCATTGGTATTTTTCCTGTTCTGTAAACAGCAAATGTATCAGGCATTGAATCAAAACCAAGCCTAACCTGTAGTTGCACCTTTGCAAGGAGTATATTAACTTGTCAGAAATTCATTAAAATGATAATTTGTGAGTGTTTTAATGAAACTATTTTGACACATAAACAGAAGCAGCAGAAGGATACAAGAAAAGTGTAAGCTAATTACTTGAACTTAAAAACCTTAGCTAAAATATCAAAAGCAAAAAAATCCTGTTCATTTTTGCTTCAATACTTGTGACACTTGTCACAGACATATCTCCTTTACCTATGGTACTACAAAAGACCTCTTTGAGACATGAAATATTGTGAGAAAAACAATGCTCTTACATTAAACATCTTTATTAATATGGATACTGTGCGATTTAGCTGTGTCTAGCTTCAAAACACGATGTTTTGGAAGACAAAATACAACCAGAATTTAGAATGAATGTGAGAGAGAAGTATTTGGAGACGGATACTTCACTGACAATTTGAGTTTAATCCTTATTCAAACTGAATTTCCTTTGAGAAAGCTCAAAGCCATCAATCTGTTATCAGACAAGAAAACTGACGATTACTCATTTGAGTTGTTTTTTTTATTTTATCAAACCTGAAAGAAGTATGGTGAACTAATGTGTTTGCAAACCCAGACTGCAAAAACACAGCAGATTGATAGTCATGTTTAATTTGGTAAGAAAAGAGCTTTAGTGCAGTTTGTGTTTTCTAATCTTTTTTTTTTCCCTAACACACCTCAGTTCTCATTCCTCTCACCTTTCTTTTGTCGCTTTCTGGATTCTGTTGCTTTGTTATGGTATATCTTATATATTTTGCTCATTCTAGATTGAGTTAAGGCAGTGTGAAAGCAGAGGTGGTGGTGGTGGTGTGGGAGTCACAATTGGCTTAAGTGCCTGTATTCACCAACTGTTCTCTGTAGACCCCCTAAAATTATACCTGTCACAAAATTGTTCTCATGGCAAAATCTTTGAAATCTGAAGGGAAAGCCTAGTGCACATGACCATGGATC
>NW_008689704.1:38530-39876 GCF_000695815.1 Acanthisitta chloris | reverse complement strand
GGAGGCAGGCAAAGCAGCAGGGTAGAATTCAGTGGATCTGGGATTCACCTTGAAACAAAGGACACAGAGGACAAAAGCTCTGCAGGGCTATTTTAAATCCAGTGCCTCAAGTGAAACCCAGGCTCATACAGACAATATGGATCTGGAAGAACATAACAACCAGAACAGAATCAGTTGCTTTGTGCCTATGTTAAGCTTTAACATTATTACCTGGGGTATCACAGCAGTGACAGCACTTCAGCTGGGTCAGGCTTGCATGGGGCAGGGAGTCATGTTAGAATCATGGAATCACAGAATGGTTTGGGTTGGAAGGGACCTTGAGGATCATCTATTTCTAATCCCCTTGCTGTGAGAGGTTAGACTTTCCACCAGACAAAGTTACTCAGAGCCCTGTCCAACCCAACCTTGAATACCTCCAGGGATGGGGAGTCCATAGCCTCTTGGACAGCCTGTGCCTGTGCCTCACCACCCTGATAGTAAAGAATTTCTTCTTAATATCTAATCTAAATCTACCTTCCTTCTGCTTAAGGCAATAATATTCATCAGTCATTGCTTCATTGTCCTCAAACTTCACTCTGCTGACCCTGGTTGAGGTCTGCAGCCATGCACATCTCTGTTCTCCTCCAGTGACAACTTCCTGATCTGTGTGTGGACCTCTGTTTATATGTACACCATTGCTTCCCTCCCCTTCTGCTCTTTAAAATAATATTTATTTGTTTATTTTGCCAAAAAATGGCTTTTGGGGGAACAGCCAACTCCTGTAACAAAAGTCATAGATACTAATTAAGATAGCCACATATTTATAAATTGCTTTTCTGGAGGTTTAAAATCTCAGTACACTGTAAAGTTAAAATGAATCCTCTTCCAGTGACATGTAAATGAGGACAGGTTATTATTTAGGAAAAAAGGAGTAAAACCTGTAGCCTCTATCTCATTAAGTTACTTTGGTATAGAACCACAGTAATCAGTGTTGGTTGAGGCTGAAACAGATGCCCAGTATTATGATTAAGGATATGTTTATGCATATATTTTGAAAGCAAACTCCAGAGACCAGGGCACAGCAAGATTCTACAGCCAGACAGTTCTTCTGAGCAGGTAGGGTACAAGAATGACATTGCTCACCTCCTTCCTTTTTTATGAGCCTTTGGTATAGAACCACAGTAATCAGTGTTGGTTGAGGCTGAAACAGATGCCCAGTATTATGATTAAGGATATGTTTATGCATATATTTTGAAAGCAAACTCCAGAGACCAGGGCACAGCAAGATTCTACAGCCAGACAGTTCTTCTGAGCAGGTAGGGTACAAGAATGACATTGCTCACCTCCTTCCTTTTTTATGAGCTTTA
>NW_008689704.1:0-38512 GCF_000695815.1 Acanthisitta chloris | reverse complement strand
CAGGAATCCAGCTGGTAGGTATTAGTCTGAATGTGCAGCTCAGTCACAGCAGAAGCAGCACTTTAGGAAGATTCAGTGTTACATTTTTCCTCCTGGTAGTTGTATCATTAGGATTTTGCTTGAATTTCAAATGTTAAGTATACTATTGATACAATAACACAAAATGATTAATGGCCTATCCTAGGAAATGTGTCATGTCAATAAAACTGTTTTTTAATAGCACTGTTGCAATTCCCCAGTTGAAAGAATGTCAAGAGTCAGTTAAGACAAAACCTATTTTTCTTTATCAAGATTCCTTAACAGTTCTGTACCTGAGCACAGAGGACAGAACGGGCTCAGGAACTATACAGAGGATTATTGCCACTCTGCTCCCATTCCCTCAGTCCTTATCAGGGAAGAGGCAGTACAAAAAAATACTGCTTGGAGTTCCTTTTCAATGCCTCCCACAAATCCAGTAACCACGCTAAACTCTATTGCAAATAAAGGGCTGGAAATATCACTGACTTAAAGCTCTCAGTATACAGGAGCCATATGCCCCAAAACAATCACTGGAATATTCAAAAAGGTGTTTGTTTCCTTTTCATTTGTTGGTGTGCCCAACAATGTAGGAGGCTGTGGGTATCTTTTTTACACATCCTCTACTTTTTTGAAATTTTAATTCTTTTTCTAGGGGAAATCTACCCTGAAGGTACCTTGGTCTTTATTTAGAAGGGAAGTTTACTGAATAATGCTTGAAAAATCTAGATAAAGCAACGTAGGTTACTAAAACCCCAGTTGTCTTCTTTTTCTTTCTTCTGTACCTGAAAGTACCAATGGACTCATACTCCTGTAAACATTAGACTGACATTGTCATAGCCTGGAGTGAACTGGTGAGGTTCTAAAGCACCTGTCTTAGTTCAAATTAGTGCACTAAGTTGTGATATGCCACAAGGATTGTTTTGCTCTGTGTTGTGGGACACTTGTCTGTTCTAGGTTCATACATGCAAATAAATATTCCTGACCTGCCAGTTCAATACACTAACTTTACACTGTTTTGGTGTACTCCTCTTTCCTGTTGGTGGAGTCTTTCACCTGGAAATTAGTATTAGATTTGATTGAAGATGATGTAATCTTCCAGTTACTGTATTACTAGAGTGATAATTTCTTTAGCCAAAGTTTGTGTCCCTGAGAAGGCAGATGCAGCTTTCTGGGATCAGGTAGACCTGGTGAAGAGAAAATAGTTATTAAAATTGAAAAACAAAGCAAAAAAACTCTAGATCTCTGAAAAAGCTGAAAAGCTTCAAAATTGCAATACTCAAAGTGATTGCATGAAATTTCCAGCTGTTATAAGCTGAACTTGATTCCTCTTTTAATCACTCTGAGCAGATAATACATGTCTAAAATTAAAGGTCATCCACTCATCCAGGGCCCTACAAACGTGCTTTGGCATTAAAAGGTTAACAAATGAACTACAGGAGAATTGGAAGGTACCAGCAGGGCCTGTAGGGTTGAACAGATCAGGGCTCTTTCTGGTTGAATGAATACTTTCTATTTTCTGTTGGGACACAGCATGTGTTCCCTAGGGGAGAGGAGTTGAGTGTGGTAATGGAGGTGGGAGCCCATCCCACAGTCCCTGGGGTGGTGATGGTGGGCAGGTCTGACCAGCAGTCTCTGCAGCCAAGCTCAGGATCAGGTCCAGTGGTGTCGACCATGGCCAGCTATATTTTAGGCTGCCAGCCAAGCCTGCAGTGCTGAGGCAGTTCTGAGGAGAGGCTGGGAAGTCAATCTGTGTTGGTGGATCAATTGGACCCACGGCCAGGCGCTGCCTTGTCTGTGGCACAGCTGGTGCTGCAGTTCAGGCTGGAGCCGAGCATGAAAGTGTCAACTTCAAAGCTCTTCCCACAGGAAAGGGGCTCAGCACTGCCTCAGTCCCCCCAGCAGAGCTGTCTGGGACTGGGGACAGCCCACAGCTACGTTACGGCTGAGTTGTCCCTGAGCCCTGGGAGCAGGAGTTCCAGGAAGGGGGAAGCTCTCAAGGCCATTACACTTTGATGCATTAATGTTTAGGAGAAATCTGGCTATTTCTCTACTTAAAATGATTTCTTTACCAGCAGAACAGAGACACTCTTTTTCTTTACATTTCTGTCAAAAAACAATTGGTGTGTCATGTTGCATTATGTCATATCATTTGGTGAAACACAAGCTGACATACTGTAACCGAAAGGTATTTGAACATATCATGTCAGAAACTGGAAGAAGGAATACATGCTCTTGCTCTCTCTGTCTTGGCAGAAGTTGTTGTTTTCCACTCTTGTTTTAATTCCTCTTGATTGCCAATTTAAAAAAAAATATATCACTGCAAAGACAAGTGTCCAGTTTCCTGCCTGCAGTCAATGCCCCTTTAATCTTTCCTTCTGTTCTTTGAGAAAACACAAGAAAGCCATGAAAGCAAAAGAAAATCTACCAGGTGAGTAAATTTGCTTACACAACCCACTTGTGAGACATGACAACCTGAAGAAAGATTAATTAAAGTAAATGGAAAACTGAAAATGGGGAAAAAAATCCCCAAGGAAGCAAAATAAACCAGTGCATGAGAAACCAGAGAAACTTGATGCCAGTCATCATCACTTTATGGGATGAAACATGTCAAAGATTAAGAAGTTGGCAGTGCTGGTTTTTTTAGCAAGGAGAAATCCAGGGCAATATGTGCTGCTGTCTCAGTGCTGTGGTATTAAGAACCAGCCCTAGGCATCCTGTTGCTCTTGGTCAACCTGATTATATGTGTCCCTGACCTGTAATGATATCTTATCCATTTTATATACTCATTCATTCATTTCACTGTGTACTTTGCCACTGATGATTTTCCAGACACTGTGAAAAAGGAAATATAACCTCATTGGTATTCATTCTCCTTTCCCACTGCTTTCTGTTATTCATTCTCTTTTCAGTTAGTGCTGCATGCTTTCTTTGCCTTTCTGTCTTTCTTCCTTGATGCTGTCCTTTCCTTTCCCATTTTCTTGGCACATTGCACTTTTCCTTACTTCTGACCTTCCCCCTTACTTGTTTTTCTCCAATCACCTTCTGAACTCCATTCTTTTCCCATATTATTTTATATTTTTCTCATAAGTGTTTTCTTGTCTTTTCTTGCTCAAGAGTCAAATTTTGCTGGAAAGGACTTTCAAAAAGATGTTTGTTCCCCAGTTTTCTTCTACTATGATCGTTATCCAAGATGAGAGTACTTTAGTATGCATTAATATTTACAGACTTGTTTTATGAATCTGAAGATTGATTTAGCGTGAGAGTAATGCAGAGAAACAGATGAACCATGGAAGTGGTAAGGTCTACATTGCTAAGATTCATAAATCTAAAAGCCATGCTGAGGTTGAACAGCTTTTAGAAGAGCAACACCTAATGACTGAAAATCATTAAATGTCCAAAGTCTAGAGCAAGCTCAAAACTTAACTTTCACAGGTAGCTAAAATGATCTTTAATGGTTAAATACATTCTCCAGACTCTTGCAGAATTACATCCTTCCTCTTTGTATAAAGTCTAAAGAGTTTGAGTAACAGTAGTTTTCTTAGGCAGTCAGGTGATAAATGTGCTATTTGTTACCATCATCTGTGCATTATTTTAACAATAGCATAGCATATCTTAAGCTGTAGCTACTCTTAGTAGTCTCATCTTTTTCTTTTTAAAAAATTATACATTTTTTTGGTCACTGAAGGTTTTTGTTTCCAGATACTAAACCCAAATATTTTTCAAGGTCAAGCCATGCAATATAGATTTAGTTTCACCATGCACATGTGAAATTATAATCAACACATAGTTATTCTTAACTTTAACAAAATGCTCCTCTTGCAACTGAAACATGAAAAAACACTTTGATGACCTTTTGAATGAAGAATTTCTACAGTCCCTGCTGCAGAATTGCTTTTAGACCACCT
Source organism: Acanthisitta chloris (assembly GCF_000695815.1). NCBI lineage: Eukaryota > Metazoa > Chordata > Aves > Passeriformes > Acanthisittidae > Acanthisitta > Acanthisitta chloris. The sequence continues at coordinate 34,589 of NW_008689704.1, read as the reverse complement.
AGTAGAAAGGAATATTTTTGAATAGGATGTGACATTGAGAGGTTGGATTGTTGTGTCTCTTATGCACAGCAAGTTATACAAGGGAAGCATTAGAGCTACATCTTAATCAGAGGATTTAACACATTTACTGCCCTTCTGACAAAGAAAAGATAGGAACGAGCTAAATGTCTGTCATAAAAACAGAATGTTTTAAAGGTGTTTAAGAATAAGAAACATTCTTCTTCTGGCAACTGTGAAGCAGTAGGAGTGAGAGCTGTACCTTGTCACAGTCAAGTGCTTTGCTTTCTTTTTGTGTTTTTCATTAGTTTTCTGCTAGAAAAAATAAGATGGACTCCAGGCTAGCTGGGATGTGTATCTGCAGTGTGTGCACAGATGCTCCCTTTTACCTGCACATTTCATTTGACTGTAAGACAGGCAGAATAAACCTCTTTCCTTGAACCCCTAAGCTCTCCAAGCTCTTATCAGTGAGAGATGCCTAACCCAATCACATTAATTTGATGTTTTCTCCACTTTATATTTGCTTTATGTACTGCCTATTTGGACAATTCACATCAGTTCAGTGCTAAAAGAATAGCTTCTATAACAAAGGCTCATTGTAAAAATGAAAAATCAAAAGCAACACACAGTGTACAATTAAAGAGTAAAACTGCAAGACAGTTCTGCTTTCAATACATTGCTTACTCTATCCACCCATCATGTAAAGTGATGCTTATATGGCTGCTGCGAGGCTCTCATGTGTGTAATATACACATCATAAAAATACACATTTTGGAAAACAAAGTGGCACTTATTCAAGATGGAAATGTACAGGAGAAGCTACTGGAGAGGAAAAACCCAAAGAACCTGTGTGAACCTTCCCTTGATTTAGACTAAAATTGTGAAACTGGGCACAAGGTGAGAAGAGAATTTGCAACAGGTACATGTATGCACCGAGTATTCTGTTTCCATATGCACTCATTTAATTCCAGGAAAATTGTTGCAGAGAATGATATCAAGTGACAGATTTGACTGTGGGATAGAAATGAGTAGTGGTTCAACTCAAGCATTTAAGGAAATTTGTTGTTAATGAACCATTTTCTAGTATCGTACATTGTTCTTCTAGCAAAATTTGGTACTTCTTGGGATAATTTTGATACTTCTTTGGTATTTATTTTCTTAGCATATCAACCCACCTGCATGCCAGTGCTCTACAGCTGTGGACTCTCTACTGAGCCATGATACAACACCTGTCACATCCTCTACGCAATTTCTGAGTATTGAGAATTAAGTAACAAAGCTAGAGACATAAATCTTGGCAACATTTTTGGAACAAGGCCCACCCAAACCCCCAAACATCCCTCTGAACTACCATTTTGTTCTGTATTTGTTTATTCTAGATTAATTACTCTGATGGTTAAGTTTTAAAATAGAGCAGCAGGTGCAAATGGTGTATATGGGCACAATGTTTTTCAAGTGTCCTCAGCCCCACTAAAGCATCAGTACCACCAGGAGAGTCCGACCACTCCATGTTTAGTTGCCTTCTCCAATTGCAAAATCTGTGGGCTTTATCAATATTTGGAGGGTAAAACCATTCCCCCCAAAAGATTAATAGAATCCCATAACAGGTAGGAAAAAACATCCACATTTGATTTTTTTTAAAGCAATATAAGGATAAATTGCTTTCATATCGATTTCTTTTTCTGAACCTATATTGAGGCATTTGAATTGTGCTCATGAAGGTATGTTTATAAGAAAAAAGTATTATCTTTTATTAGATCACATTATATATCTTGAAAAAGAAGCATCTCAGGCTCACAAATGCTTTCTTGGCCCCTCTGTAGGGATATGGAAAACAATCTTGCTGGGAGGAAGAGAGCTCAAGGGAGAATATAGATGTCCTGTTAATCAGGACATAAAAAAGAAAGGAGAAGCTGTGATGTGACAGTGACTGGTGGAAGAAAATCTGGCAAACAGCAGGGAGAACATTGGGAGATGTGACAATTTGGAGAATGTATGTATAATTTATAAATCCAGACTTATTTTATCAATTTCATGTACCACTCTTACTTGGTCTGTATTTAATCTGCCACTTGCTGGCTAGGACTATGCCATAGATCACAGACTCTGTGTGAGAACAGATACAAGAGTAATCTAGGAAGAGATAACATGATATGATTTTTTCTCAGTAAAGCATTGACTATGCTAAAAAGACTGGTTAAACTAAAGGAAACTGATGGTCTCAGGTTGTCTGCTCCTAAATTAGAGCAATGGAAATTGCCTAGTGAGAAAACAGATGAGAAAACCTGTTCTCTGAGCCGGGGAGCTATCAGAACAAACCAGAGAAAGCTGGTCCTGAGGAAATGAGGGGAAGCTTGCTGAGAGAGCTTGCAGGCTGATCAGGAGGGCAGTGAGGCTTTAATACCATGGAAGAATTGTTCAAAACTTCAAGGTCTTACAGGGTGACAATTGGCCCAGAGAGTAGGTTTTTATTTCCTGGATTTTTTGTCTGCTTGTTTGCTTTTTATTGTGGGAGTTGTAAGTCTAGGTGCTTTCTCCATTAACATGGCATGTATAATAATATAAATTTATAGTCTCCACTTACTTTCTAAGTGCTGTGCAGTAGCAGAAGATGAAACTGCAAGCTGCAGTATTTTGTATTTTGGAGTGGGAGGTTCTCTCATTCTCCTAGTTCATGCTGTTCAGACTTTGATTACTTCCTGTTCATTTTAGTGAGGCAAAGTGTTCAGGTTTGGGTTTCTATCAGTGTGTGTTTACTTGCAGCAGTTTGGCAGAATAACCTTCCCCTACTCTTCCCCAGGTGTTACTGCCTGAAAGAGCTTTTAAGTGAGGACTGAAGGACTGAGCACAGGTTTCTGTTTGTGTCATCTTGCCCTGGAAGGGGAAAATATTTGATAGAGCATCCCAACTCAACCAGCAGCTGAAAGGGAAGCAGGTTATCTCCACATCAACACAGGTCAGCATATTGATGTTTGCTGTCTTACTGTCTTCTAATATCTGTTTATAAGGTAAATGCTATCATAAGTTTAAATTGTGGGGTTTGTTTGGCCTTGACATTCAGAAATAAAATCACTTTGCTGAAGAGTGATGAACTAAGTTTTGTTGAAAGTGTTGGATTCACTGCAGGTATTTTTGAAATGCATCTTATAAATCTACAGCTGAACATGTCTCCCCTTCATACGGCAGGTCCCAACTCCCACCTGTGCAAAACACAAAAGATATAACAGAGGAGCAATCTGTTAATTTTGACAGAAGTGCCAAGTTTGTCTTTAAGTTTTTCAGTTGCCACATAAAGTCATCGGAGGAAGCACAGAGGAAATCCTTTAGAATTGCTTTTCAAAAATAAGCTCTGACAAACCAAGAGAGCATTTTTTTCAATCAATTCTTTGCTACTTTTAGATTCTGTTATGATATCCACCATTGTAGGTGCTCTTTTTATTATATTTTTTTATACCAGAAGGAATAATAGGTAACATTAAATGAAAAAAAAATATTTCTGTTGGGCTAGTCTTGGTTCTTAAAGCTAATTTTACTCAAAGTAGTTTTTTATTTGTTTGTTTTTAATAAGAAGTCTTCCTGTGCAAAGCAAACATTTATGAACATGCATAAACATTTCCTTTGGAAATTGAGGCTTTTATACCGATTTCAGTGAATTTATGCTTACATTGATGTATCAGAGAAGAAATAGCATTCTGCATGTTGTGCTTAGACTGGGATATAAAACTGCACTTTGGGTCAGCCTTGCTAATTGAATTGTTTCACTTCTGTGCAGTGTCTCTTTATTTAACTTTTTTCCTTGATTTTTTTGCAAATTATTCTGGAAGGTGTCTTTGTGTAGATTCCATTCTAATGAATGTTCAATTTGCATGTTTTAAAAATAATTCTCATATTTGGAATTTGAAAACCAAACAGAAGAAGTATCAGGCAAAATGCAGAAAGGATTCCAGTCTCAGTTTTGCTAATTCTTGTGGGCATGTTCCTCACTACTTGACTTCTCTAATTCTGGGACTCCATTGGATAGGAAAGAAATAGTTTTGGGGTATGCACTGTGATGAGGAAGAAGAGCACTGAAATTCTTGCCATTCATAATCATAGATAGCAAGAATGTCCTTCCATACTTGCAAAAGTAAAGTACATGGTAGTAGAGCAGTCCAAGGACTCCTTTCTCCTGTCTCATATGTCTGTCCTTAGTTTTTTTAAGTTCTTATCCATGTGCTAATCTGAAACAGAGATGCATTTTTTGAATCTGTTTTTAACATGAAACTCTATAAACCAATATTTATGACACCTTTTTTCTGACATTATAAATCTCTTAAATTTCTGCATTTTCTGTATCGATAATGAGAATAGGCAGGTGATTATTATTGTGCCTTACCACTAGATGTGTAAACTTCAGGCAGACATAGACATTTCCTAATTTTGCCTTAGAAATTTGGCTCTGATTTAAATTTTTTTTTAAAAAAGGGCCTTATGAGAATGCAGAGTCTTGGCTGCCTGCAGTCATTGTCCATTTTCATCTGATATTGTGCCTGTTAATTGCCTGGACCACCTCACTGGGACAGAGATGCCAAGCAATAATAGCTCCATATAGACACTTGGCATAATAAGGTGAGTGGCATCATTTGCAGCTGGGAGACCCATCACACTGAGGTCTTCTAAGCACTGATGCCTCATGTCTTTTTAACAATGAAGTACACCTGTTGGCTTTGCTGTGCCAAATATGACTCTGAATGGTGGAGGGAAGGAAAGCATGGAAAACAGGAGAATTTCTCCTTGCCAAAAGAGGCCAGCTAGACTACAGCTGGCAGCTTGGGCCACTTATATCTAACAGGAAAACACTGCCTGATTATGGCTGGAGAGGGAAAATTAAACCACCCAAGACAGAGATTGTGGCCTTACTCTGAGAAATTGGCTGATAGTGATGAGAAGCCATAGAGTGGAGAAAGAACAACATTGTTAAGTCCAGTTGGTGCTATGGAAAGTTAGAATATCTAAGCTATATATACTGTGTGGAGGGTTTGTCTTCTCTTTCTGCATGAGGATTTGGCTTTGCCTTTCCTTTCATCATGGCAGAAGTCTTCTGAGCAAAGGATCTTTTTCCTGAACAAAATTAGAATACACTTCTGCTGCAGTGTTCAACATCAGGTCACCACCAGATCTTGACAGCAGCCCAAGATGATATATACTTAGAAATCACATGACTCAGTTCTCAATACATTCTTGACAGGTGCTTTAGGCAAATGTTGCTTTAGCTACCAAAAATTCCATTTGAAAGAATCCTTGGCCTAAGGGATACGTAAGGCTGTACATCGACATATTTCAATTCAATATAGAGGAGATGCATTGCTTAGGACATTTTATGTCCTATTCTATTATATATTTGTCCATTTATATTAGCTCTTGTAACTTTAGAAATAGGAGATTGTCCTGTATATTTCTTGATGTAATATGTGGATTCTGGAGGGAATATGTATGTAGTATGTACATTTTTTGTAATCTCTATTCTAGCACCTGCCCTTCTTGTATCTTCTACCCATCTCCTACCAGAACCCCTTCTGCAAATATTTCCCAGTCTCTCTTGTGAGGTCAAACTCATGTAAGCAAAATATCTTCTTCCTTCTTTTTCTTTCATGTAGTCTATTTTAATGCATCTGTTTCTCAAATGGAGCTTTTGTGCCAGTTTTGAGGCAACAGTATCCTCTTAAATAAAGCAGAAACATCATACAGGAATACCAATAGAGGTCTAGTTGACTAGAGAAATACCATCTAGAGATGAAGGGAAGGGTTTAGCAGGTTGTTTTCCACAATGACTGCATAGCCTCCATTCCTCCTGGTCTACTCTCAGCCACCTGGAAACAAGAGGGTAGAGAAAGAGAGTTTTTCACTTATGTACGACTTTCATTTTACATCTCAGGCTTCCAAGAAATAATTGTAAATGGAAGTAAAATATCTGCAAAGAAAACAACATTCTCAAGAACCTCTTGAGCTAGTCAAGCAGGGTTTGTCAGAGCTGACTGCCCAGGATTGTGTCCAGTCAGGGGCTGAGTATCTCCACAGAATCATTAAGGAGGTGTGTCTTCTCACTGCTGTAACACGATTGAACAGCTGCTACTACCAAAAAGCAATTACTGGTGCAGCAGTACATGGTTTGCTTAACAAGAGCCTTCCCCTTTTTCCTAATGACTGCTGGAACAGAGGAAGGATTTAGGAGGAACAGAAGGAACAGAATTGGACTCTTTCAATAGTTATGAGTTTTTAACTCTCGTGTAGTGGTTGTGCAAATGTGGAACCTGGTGGTGGAACAAGCTCTCAGAAAAAGTTTAGGTAAATCTTTAGTCTAGCAATAATCTTCTCCTGAAAAATCCCAACTGGAATTCAATCTAACACCAAGCACTGCAACATTTGGCACGGAGGGAGAGGTGTCCATTACCGCTCCAAAAGCACCAAAGTGACACTTGCTATTGGATATGTAACTGTGTATTTTTTGGAACTGTGAATAGATATTTTCTTTCATTAGAGATATTGAATTTTAATATTGAAGTTAAATTTAGGCATTTGCATATTTAACAATCCTGTGTGTTTAAAAATGCAAATGCTAACCTTTAATACATTCTGAACTGAATTCATCACTCAGATATTTATACTCCAAACCTGGGATGTTTCACAGGTTCCTAGAGTAACTTTGCAGACAGCTTGTAAGTGAGTGGCAGTTACTTGTGTGGTCTGGTGACATGTTTTGACAATCTGTTGCCAGAATATCTGTCTATCAATAAGTTTATCAGTAGATTTTGTTTATTAAAGAGAAAATTAGTAGCAGGCTTTGTTTTTCTTTTCTGCTTAAGGAACAATACAGAGTGCCAGTTGGCTTGTTTTGTTGTTTTATTTTTCCCTATGTGTTCGTTGGTATTTGTGGGGGTTTTTTTTCACTGCAGTTTTTGCAGCTTGATTTGAAATACCTCAAGGAATAAATTCCTTTTTCAGTGGTGAGGATTAAAAGAGAGAACCAAGGTATTACTACACTCAGGCAATATTCCTTGGCGTCCTATATCAAGCATTCCCTGAAAGTAAAGATTTGCATGTTTCATGTTAATTATCCCACCTATAATTACACCCCCTCGCCTTAATACCCTCATGGAAGTGCTATTTATATTAATAAAGCATTAGACTCATAAAAACAACTCATCACACTCATCTTCATTCTACATATAAACTCCTTAACATTAACAAGGGAAAACTAACAGCACTACCCCAAGCAGAAAGCAAGTTAGTGTGTCTGGCAGCTTATGGAAACAGAGCACATCCACGATCATATTTGACTACAGACTGAGGGGCATATCCTACCTCAGTCAACCTCTCTTTCTCCCTCAGGGATCTTAATTCTCTTTATCTACTCATTAGCATGTAAAATTAACACCATTCCTGAGAATATTAGTGATCAGAATTTTAGTAATGCTCATATCACTGTTAATCTCGCTGCATTTTCCATGACAATTAAGGGGATAGTAGAATTATATTGTAAGAGTACTGTGACATTCATGTTTCTCAAATACTTGTCCTCTGTACTTGTGCATGAGACTTTTAAAAAAGCCCAAACTATTGCACTTCAGAAGGAGAAATTTATTTTTGCCTTTTCTTAGTGGAGTTGCTGTAATAGTTGACACTTATCAGTAATATTTAATCACGGTGTGGAGTTGATTCGGAGTGACTTATCTGAAACAGCTTAGCCTATCTCTTTAAAATAAATCTGTCACATATTCATAAACAAATATAGAGGTCAGATAATGTTAGTTGTCAGGTCTGACTGTGCCCTGACTTTTATTTTTAAGTGTAGAGAGACCAATCTTAATAAGAGAACAGAACTGCTGGATTTAAACGACATGCTTCTCACCCTTTTCTTATTTGAAAATCCTGCCTGCTTAATTTGACAATAAATTAAGCACTGGTATTAAAACTAGATTTTCATTGAGATTGAAGGAACAATGTTCCCATTAAAAAGAAGTGATCCCAATGAAGAAGTCCATCCACATTCACCTTAATTGAGCTCTATGACTATGGATTTAGATTTAAACCTGTCTCTTCCTAGCAAAGATCAGTATCAACAATGTGATTTTAAGATACCTATGAAAAGATGGATTAATTTGCTTAGTTCTCTTTTCATTTTCTCCTTTGCCTGCCACAAGGTTGACATGTCTTATCCATGCTGCCCTCAGTCCTCCTTGGTGATGAGAAGGGAACAGACTTTGTGGAATATTGAGGGGCACTGGATGCTGCTTTCTGACAACTGAGGAGACATTACATAGGCAGCTTGGAAAACTGAGATGAGAGATTAGATTTTGTGACATGTAAATACAAACAGTCTGTGAACATCACTCTCTTCTATTGTCCCCCTGTATGAAGTTTCTGGCCAGACTCAAAGAAAAACCACATTTATATAAGAATATGATTTTAATATATACAAATATGCATATAAAGTGATATATATGTATAATATCTCAAGCAATTTTTAATACTCAGAATTAATTTCTTAACAGGAAAGTGAAATTACTTAATAATATACTTTACTAAAGCTCTTCCATGGCAGTGAGCATGATTAAGAAAGAGCAGTTTTCATCCCATAAATTATACTTTAGAATTAAGTTTTAATAGCACAGTAATGCTGTCATTCATGTTTCCTACATTTTAATAAGTAAATTGGTTACCTTTCTAATCTTTTTATAAACTGGATTTCTTTCCTATGACAAAACTGAAAGTAGTGCTTTTCCCAAATTACTCAATTATAGACATTCAAGGGAAATTCCTAACAGATTTCATTCTCACTCCACATTTAATCTTCCCATTTGTGTTTATAGAGGTTTTCTCTGGTTCTTGTTTCTCAAATGGACCTCCTGGTGAACATTAGTTACCATTGAACCCATATAAGCAGACATTTATTGGCACTGTTAAAATAAACGTGGTGCCTACCAAAGAGAGCTTGGTTATACATTTTAATATGTCTATTTATCTTTGTATTTCTGTCAGAGTCAGTAAACAACCTGAATAGCTCGTTTTTAGAGGCTGTAATGACTTGAGTGGAAGAGCTTGGCAATTATTTAATTAATTCCATTAAATATCAGTGCATATGGTTATCAAGATATTTATGATCACTGGAAACAATGCTGAAGTCAGTTTGTTCCATTAAATGTGGAAGGAATGGTGCAGTCTCAGGGCTGGGGCATCATCTAGTTTATTAAAGGCACTGTCCTGAAGGTGACCTGTGGCTCAGCACTGGGGACACAGCAGCTCTGTAGTGAAAACACTTGGTCATAGGTGTCTGTTATGCTTGGAAATTTGCAATCCACTGGAGATTTGGTGGTGGTTTGGAGAGCCAGCAGGGCCCAGTGAGGAGGAGGAGGCATCGCCCTCTCAGGGAAACACTTACGGAGCCCAAGTCATACTGGTAAATTCACTCATAATTTAGAGCTCACTCATAGCGGAACTCACTCCTCTCTTTAAGATCAGTGCCTTCGTCTGAAAAAAAATACATCTCTGGTTTATTTAACTTTTTTGCCATGTGGCATGAAGAGGAGTTTGTATCTTTTCCTGCCTACCTGCTTTTTAAAACAGAATTCTGTACAGTTTGGAGTAGGTGTTTTACGTGGATGCTTAGACTGTATTTAGGAGAGCAAGCACAGTACCACAGCTGAAAGAGATGTTTCCTGGTGTGGAGCACTGTTAGATTATCCCAGTTTCAGAGGAAATATGGATAAACACAACTTTCTGAAGCACCCATCCCATCGCAGACTGGTGTGCATAAGGCACAGTACACCATCCCCTCAGCAGAAATATCACCAGAGGCAGAGTTTGTATTAAACTACGTTCACCCACTGTTAAATGTTCTTGGTCTTTAGTTTCCACTTATGTCAAATGGCTTTCAATTGAGGAGCTCTCATGTGTGCAGAATTAACTTCTAAAAGAAGGGACCTGAGTTGAGAGAATGTAAAATCCAGCAGAATGTCGTGCTCAGGGGCACATGGTCTCACTGCCATCAGTTATCCTCTGACTTACATAGCACTAGAGTTTGGTTCTAAAAAAACCCCAAGAAACACCTTCATTTATTTATATGAATGGATAGGAACACTATACAGAATTGTAATTCTTTGAGCCTTTGTCCAGTAAAAAAATCCACACAAAATCATTTATGTGGAAGAATTGAAATGAGCTATGCACAAGAAATAAATGAAATAACAAAATGTTCTCTTAAACATGCAGTTTATGTTTTACTACTGCTATTGTGGTACAGTCCTTGCCTGAAACAATATCGTGCAAACACTACATATCTCCTTTGGAAACCAACAAAATTTTGAAAAGGGGCTGAAATAGGTCAATTTTACCCCATGGAGTTCAAAAGGCAGAAGAAAACTCTCAGCTGTTCAAAAAGTGGCTACATACGGTTCCCAAAAAATCTTGTAAGCTCAAATTTTGCTAATTCTAAAAAAATTATCTAAACAAAGTCTAAAGAAAAATACTGGGAAAAAAAAAGTTCAGTGGAAATGGTGTCACTGGAATGTGTGCGATTATTTGGACATTACATAGCAAAGGATAAGCCTGTGCTGCCAGAAAGTTGGATAATGGAAAGACCAGATCAGCTACTTCATTTAATAATTTCAATTACTTTGATTTTATACCATAGAGACTGATTGAGGAGATTGCAACATTCTAAAGATCATATGTTTCTTAAAACTTTATATTTCGTAGCTGGCAATAAATCTCAGTTTATCAGCAGTTGTCTAAGAAATCCTCCCAGTGGCATATCCTTTTGAAAAGTGATTTTGGTGTGTTAAGAATCTTGGACCAATAACTCTGAAACAGCAATAGGAAAGGGGTGGACCTTTCTTTAGACCACCTAGTTAGTCTGTTTTTATCTTGCCTTCTAGGTTTCCACACACAATTTCGTTTCTCTGCCAGCTCACCCCTTGACCTTCCACTGAGAATGACATTAGTAACACCATTCTGGTGATAGTGTGTGATGTGGATATTTACCCACTAAAGCTCAGAACCAAACCCATCAATTCTCTTCACACAAGGTACAAAATAGCTATTGGGCAGCACTGACTTTCAGCCTTTATTATGTGGGGTCAGAAGGGAACCAATGGCCTTTACGTGAACGACACTACGGCCTGTCAGAGCCATCACTGTGAACACTCATTTAAAACACTACTTTAAAACTGATGAAGATACACCATAATCACTAATCAAAGAACAGCTTTAACGCCTCCAAAATGTGGAGCAAGTTACAGGCATTGGAATAAATTACAACTGATTTTGAGCAGTCATTGACTAAAAAGCTCAGGGGCCGTGACAGAGAGAGACCTTGGGATGGGTTGATGCATCATTAATGCAGTCTGTTAGGTCGTGGCTTGGCCATATATGTTTGCAATGGGTTCAAAATACCTATTAAACATTTACTATTTTTTATTTTTTATAGTTCTGTGCTACACAACACTGATTGACATAGTTTAAGAGAGTTGTATGTTTTGTTCAATATTTTTTTGGCACATGATTTGTGTGTGTGTGTGCAATATACATGTATACAAACATATGTGTATATATATAGAGAGAGGGAACTCAGGGTCTTTTTGTTTTTTCTACTGTTATACCATTGTTTGTGTGACTTTTTCCCCTCCTACTTCCACTGAGCCTTGCTAAGAGTAGACCCTGAGGCAAAATATCTGCAGATTTGTCTACCTGACATTCCAAATGATTCAGAAGGAACATCATAGACTACTCTCTCCCATTCTCTTTCCTTAATTCTCTTCCTCTTTTCTTGCAGTTTCATTGCCTTTATTAATGATAAACACTTTTTTTTACCCTTTTGACTCTAATCCTCTTGTCCCTTCACCTGTCGAGGAGTAGGCAGTTAAATCGATGCTAAACAGCCTTAAATCATAGATTGCTTCAACTCCTGTTGCTTCATGCTCAGAATTCACCTTGTATTGCAGACTTCAGCTGTAGTCAGTTATTATGGCTCATTAAAACTTGTAACACCAGTTAACTGTAGCACAGTAGTGGGTGTTTATGACATCCTGAGTATTAATACTCCCAGCCAGTCTGAAAATAGCTGCCATGTGCCAGAAAATAAAACACTGATGGTGTTCTGTGAGTGGAATCAGAATTTCAGTTGGGGTTTGTTATTTTTTAATTCAATATAAAAGTGTTTTAAATTGGTAATAAAAGAATTTATAAAAAAAGGATTGTGAAAAAGCTTAATTAGTTCTTAGGTGGTGAGGGATATGCATCAAATCCCTTTATTTGTTACACTACTTTTAGAATTAATGGTGAAGTGTGAAGGAAGAAATATGTTTGGTCACCTCTGGTTAAGAGTAATTTTTACCAACAGTGATGGATGGGAGGTTATAAGAATCCAAAGCTAAGGATTATTTAATATCTCTAATGACATAAGTGTAAGATATCTATAGTACTGTATAGAAACTGCCAAAATCTATTGAGATTTATCTTCCTACTTGCAAAAATAAGTTCTTGATTAAAAAATAAAATAAAATTTTAGTTCTTTCTTGAAATGAAGAATTGGGGGAATGAGAATGGCAGGAAGAAAGACATGAAAAGTAGTTTTTAATCACTATTTTTTTTAGCTTATGGTTTGGAGGTTAGTGCCATGTGGTCTTAAGCAGATAATTGCAGCTAATGCATAGCACAGTTGCCTAAGTTTACTATGGACTTGGTGCAATATTACAGACTTTTCACAACTTCATATACCACTATTTACCTTCATGGAAGTAAAACCCTAATGTTTGCTGTAAATTGCTGTCATTCCATGCAATGCAGTGGCAGCATGAATTGAACATGGCTTCTTTTCATTATTGCTCACCTTGCAAAGCTAAATCTTTCTCCTATAACACAGATCAGTTTCAAGAGTTTGTAGGTGGATTTGTGGCACAGACTTCTTGTAGACTTTCTTGTCTAAACATAGAAACTCTTATTTATAAGAATTCAAATATCATACATTAAAGTTATTACACCAAACATAATCTTTCCTTGCAGATAAGAATAAAATGCTTGACAATAATAGGTACAGTTAGTTTATTCATGTGTGTAAATCTTCCCAAAGGTGTGTGCATTTTCAATAACTTTTTATGCTTTCATGTGTAGTTTGTTCCAGAAAAACCCATGTAATATCTTAAAACTCTGGATTTGTGGCATTAAAATAGGGAAAAATGAAAACAGGGCTTCATGATTAGTCTTTCCACCTGCTGCTACCTGCCCAAAAAACTGGGAGTGGTGTAGCATCCAACACAGGAGAAACAATGTCACTTCATCTCTGGAAAGTGCAGATCTGACTGATGGAACTACCTGCACAGACAACATGCTAATAAAATGGTTTGGACTATATTAAATTGGGTTGGCTATCAACTGGTTCCTGAAGGAAGGAGGTTTGGTGTGTGAAGCTGTTATCTATGGAAGACTTTTTTCATTTAATATGTAATTCACTGTAATTAAAATAAAAATGAAATGACTTTCACTGTAGTATCCTCAGAGAGTTTACCAAACCAATATCCTATGTGAAGGCAGAGGTAATTTTTCATCCATAAGGTAGTTATGGAAATATGTCTATTCTTTCCCAAAGCAGAAAATGATACATTTTTTTTAATTACATTTTCTAAGCAGGAAGAGTTTTTGTAATACAATTTTTACGTAGTGCATAATTTATTGATTCTGGGAACAGGTAATTAAAATGTTATCCTGAGTAGAGGTGGTCCAAAGAAACCTTTGACATGCATTAAGAACACCTATATTTACCAATATTTTTTATAATTTTATACAGATTCATATTTGCAGGGAATTTTAACAAGAAAGAACAACACTGTCTGGGTCTATTTGTGTTTATAAGTCTATTCTGTGTTTACAGAGCAGTTTATTTTATGTTCTGCTTTTAAAAAAAATGTTTTGAAAACAAGAAAACTGTAATTAAAGGCATTGATGGATAGTTACATTAACAGCTCATCAACAGCTAATCTGAGACCATCTGTTCTTCAGTGGTCTGAAAAGGTTAACAGCATATGGAAGTCTCTACTTGCCACATACTATAACATAGGCTTGCCAGGCTGAGGGGATGGTGCTATAGTGCAGGACTTCTGGCAGGGCACGTTGTGCTGAAGTTCAATTCATGCTGCCAGAAGTGGCCACACAGGACACAGTTTTTCCAAACAGGCACATCATTCACTAGTGTAAGGATTATTATTTTCACTTTTTTGGCAATGTAGGTTATACAGACTTAATCAGCAAGTGAGTACGTATCAAACTAAGAGACAGTTAATAGGTGTTATTGAGGTTTGGGGCTTTTTATTGGTGAGAAGTGTGGATTAAAAAAACCCCAACAAACAAACAAACAAACAAACCTACAAAGGAAATATTTCAAGAAATTCAGAAGGCACTGAATACCTTCACAAAAACTCTGAAGTTGATTAATTCACAAAGCATTCTTTATCTTCTTCACAAAATGGATTTTTAAAAATTATGCTGTGTATAATCAATTTTTAATATATTGTCATAAAATGAGTAGTGGAGTCTCTGGGATAGAGCTGTTGTGTTTGTATGGAGCCTGGCACAATGGATTGTGGTTCCCAGTGGGTTCATGGTTAGCTGTTCCTGGGGGCTGTGACTGTTCGTGTTACAGCTGTGCCAGTGTCCAGCTGTGGACCCTGCTGATCTAGGTGCTGACCTGTGGGCAGCTTGGTTTTGGACATATCTCCTCACTGGGAATAGTGCAAGAAGAATCATAGAATCAGCTGGGTTGGAAAAGACCTCCAAGATCATCAAGTCCAACCCTACTGTGGTTACTAGACCATGGCACTAAGTGCCACATCCAGTCTCAGCTTGAAAACCTCCAGGGATGGTGAATCCACCACCTCCCTGGGCAGCACATTCCAATGCCTGAGCACTCTCTCTGTAAAAAATCTCTTCCTGATATCCAACCTAACCCTCCCCTGGCAGAGCTTGAGTCTGTGCCCTCTTGTCCTGCTGCTGGTTGCCTGGGAGAAGAGACCAACCCCCACCTGACTCCAACCTCCTGTCAGGGAGTTGCAGAGGGTGAGAAGGTCTCCCCTGAGCCTCCTCTTCTCCAGGCTGAACACCCCCAGCTCCCTCAGCCTCTCCTCATGGCACTTGTGCTCCAGTCCCTTCACCAGCCTCGTTGCTCTTCTCCGGACCTGCTCCAGCACCTCAATATCCTTCCTGAACTGACGGGCCCAGAACTGAGCACAGTAATGTGTACAGAAATGACTATGTAAGTTATCATCTTGGTTTGTTTCTTTCTACCTTTATCATCGACCTGGTTTTATCACAGGGGAGAAAAGTTATGGGAGAGGTAATAGTAGATTGTCCTTGTTTATATGTAAAATATATAGTTCTTTAATAGTATAGTTCTTAATCTATGCTTAATAGGTCATAAACGCTGCAGAGTAAAAAGAGATTGTTTGGGTTATATAAAATATTGGGGACAAGTTTCTCATTCTTGCAAGTATCTAGGTAGTGGAACAGCCATGAAGGAAACCAAATTAGGAAGAAGGTAAGCTATGGTAAATGCAGGAAAACTGAATGTGGATTCAAGGGAAAATTGAGAAATTATTACCTGTGTTATTGATTTCCCCCACAGCAAAGAAAGCTTTGTAGCAGATGAGAGCCTGGCTCTTCATTCTACCACCTTGAAGAAAAGTGATTGTAGGAGAGTTTTGAGTTATTGCTCTCAAATGGGTAAAATCCTTGAGAGCTTTTGTTTGGCTGAGTTTGCCTATTTTGACTCTAATATAGGCAAATTCATGTGAAGGTGGAAAATCTGTTAAGAAACCGAAGAGGTGAACTGTGTTGCAGTGGCTGTGCTTTTATGGGTGTGTTAAAGCAAGCTAAAATGTGTCAAGAATATTCTGCAGCCCTCCTGTAGTACTCTTCATCCTCTGCAGTGAAAGCATGAACCTGTCACAGTATTTGTATACCTGAGTTAATCAATCCAGATCACTTAGGAACTCTGGCATGTGGGCTTAGCCTGCATTTCAGTTATGTAAGGAACTGGATTCTGCCTGCACTAATGTTATATTCTCAGTACAGCTCTCTCTGAGGACAAAAAACCAGCAAGGCAGCTCCTCACAGGATAGAAAATGGCACATTTTCAAATGTATTATCACAGAATGAAGTAGAGTAAAAGTCATTTAACAATGAATCATCAAAAATGTCTCTGATCAATTTAAAGAAAAATCACTAAAGTGTTTCTGAGTGGTTGAGCAACCTCTAGAGCAAGAAATAACACATGTATCTGAGAAGAACTAAGCGAACAGGGATTATAAATTAGAGAACTTTATTCATAATAATGTCATAAGAGGAACAAAGAGAAGAATAATATTACTCTATCAAATATCTTGTGTATCTGGATTCCTATGGAAGACATAAGAAAGAAATGTGAGAAACATATACAGTGAGCAGGAGGAACTGAAGGACTTAGGGTCTCAAGCTTATGATGTGATTGGAATCTGAAGACTTGAAGGAATCATTCACATAGTATAAATCTTAAATAATATTTGAATTTGACAGGAATATAGCTTGAAAAAAAAAATCCCAACCAAGTAAGGTGATATTCCCTTACAATAACTCACTCTGATGTCGAGAACACAGACAGGGTTTAAGTGTCTGTAAATGTATGGCAAAAAGAGTCAAATCCTTCTGATGGTGCACACCTGGCACAGGCCCCCAGATGGGGAAGCCCAGAGTTTGGAGATTTTTTGTCAGCATTCATTAAACTGCAGGTTTGTTAGTTCAGTTTAATTACCATAACAATATAGTTATAATGCAGACTATGTATGAGAACATGCTGCTGGAATGCAACTTTAGAAGAGGAAACATGAAACAATGGAGTTTGTGCTTTTTAGGAAAGAAGGGAAGATAATGAAATAAAACCATAGATTTCACTCAACTTGAGGAAGTGATGGGTTGTGCTTTATGTGAATCTCGACTGGGTGAAATAAGGTTACAGAGACTGCAGAGAAACAACAGCTTTTATTATTTTTAATTCTTTTAATGGAGGAAGGGGAAGAGAGAGAGACAAAGTGTAGCAGGGGCCCAATTTGAATAAATCAGGAGTTGTTAAATCATCTTAAAAATGAAATACAGAAGAGCTGAGGTTATTGAGGGTGAATGCACAGGTACAGAAATAGGAAGGTGAATGTACAAAATGAGATGCAGCTATGTAAAGGTATTCAGACATTATTTCTGTCTGCTGCCACTAAGGAAAAACATTTTTTTTTAATCTCTGCTCAGTGAAAATGAAAAGTTACTGAGAGAGAAATCTCAGACAGTATAAGTGTTTGATATGTTTTTCTTTTACTGAAAAGGCCAACTGTGATTTCTTGGACCACATTAAATTAATGCTGCAGGCTGAATCAGTCTCACAGCCATTCACAATGATCTGAGAGATGCTGGAGGACAGGTGAGGCTGTGGAAGACTGAAAGAGCCGTCCATGATTTTTTGAAAACATAAGAGCAGGAGAATTATAGGTGAGGCAGCTTAATTTCAACTTTGGGAAAAGCAGTGAACCAAACGTACGACTTCTGAGCACCTACAAGACAACAACTGCCAACATGGGTTTGTCCAGAACAAATCTTATAAAGCCAATCTCATTTTCTTCTATGGCAGCATAACAAGCCTTTGCCTAGAAGAGAAGCAGTGGATGCATATCTTGATTAAAAAAAAAATCTTTTGAGATTTTTATAACATTTTGCTGAGTAGAATAGGGAAATTAACTGAAGCTTCATGTGTAAATGGTTAGAAGAGAGCACTCAAAGAGCAATTGTATGTGTTCTACTTTGGTTTAGTAGGTTGTATCAAGTAAATTTCCTTAGGAATCTGACCTCTGATCTGTTTCTACTAAATTTGTTCATTAATGATCAGATGATGGAAAAGATAATGTGCTTGCCAGATTTCAGTAATCTGAGAAGGATTGCACTGGGGATAGAAGCAATATTTAATTCTTGAGGTAGATGTCTGGAAGAATAAAAAGCATAGAAAAGCCCTTCTCATAGACAGTGATGATGAGCTGCCTGAATATGAAATGAAGAAGAGTTGTCCAGCAGGAGTTGTTCTGGAAATTATTTGGGGAATATTTTGGATCACAAATTGAATATAAGTCAATGATTTTGTGCTATTTCATGGAAGTAACTACACAGGGATTCTCAAGCAGACCTGGCCCTGTACCAGCAGGCCTGCTGAAGAGATACACCATACCTAGTGCAATATCATTTTATTTGCTGGTTTTTCCTTGCAATTTTCTTGCTCTAATCTCCAAGCAAATATGTCCCAATGCAAGTGCTTGGAGTGTACAACTCAAGTAGGTGGAAGGGCTTCTTACAATTAAAACTTAGGAAAGTTGTCCTGTACCTTCTTCTTCCCCTTTCATACCCATGGACAGACATGTCTACTGGTTGACTGGCTTTAATTGCAAAGTATAAGCATATTTTGATCCTCATGCCTTAGGTTTGCTGCTCTCTAGGTCCTCTGTTTTGTTTTGAAGTAAACTCTGCTATTGATACATTATTAAGTGGATATGGGGTTAGTCCACCCTTAGAATAAAATTTCTCCAGGGGCTGTAATTGCTTCAGTGAGAAGTAGGTTCTGTTTGATTGTAGATGTACTGTAGATAAATATTTTGCAGGCTGAATTTCCAAGTACTCTTCAGTACCTGAACTGACTTATGTGACCATCCTGAAAGTTCTGTTTTCATCTACTTGCATCAAGGAGAAAAACATATACTAGTAGATCTCTGCACACATAATAGTATTATATTTTGCTCTATCTTCTAGGGGGAAGAAAAGGAAATAATATTGTTCCCATGATAATTCCTTCATCTCTCAACTAGACACTAAACCACTGCCCTGCAGGAACCTGCCCTGCAGGGAAGTTATTGCTTTCATACCAAGCAAACAGAGCTTGTCAGCTTCCATACCAAAAGTTTATTTGGTCATCAGTAAGAAAGCCTAGGAAGTCTGGGATATATTTGGATCTTAAATGCGAGTGCAGCACCTTGTGAGTGACGTTTGGAGTAGTACTGCTGTATCTTGTCATTCTAACTGAAATCTTTGGCAGCCTTGTTGTGTAGACCCCAAATTGGTGATTAAGTCTCCTTTTCAAGGGATTTGTTGTATTTTGCTTTTAAAATGCATAGACATTCGTATATAACTAGGGATTGAAATTGCAAGAAAATGTAAACCTCAGTGTTCAGTTTTTATAATGGAAACCCAAGTTATCGTGGATGTGTGTTTGCCTGTTTATTGCTGTATTTGTTGGGGTTTTTTAACCAAGAATAAGGTTATGGTCTCTACTCAAGCCCCCCTGTTAAATTCTGGGGGAAGTTCAGATCTGGTTTTTGCATGCTTTGGAAATCAACTTAAAGATAGTCTTTATTTGTTTCGGGACTTTTCTTCAATTTTTCTTATGAATGCAAATGCCTAAAGACTTTTCTTACGAAGTGTGGGATCTGTAGGAGCTGTGGGAGCTGACAGCTGGTCTGAAGGCCTTGCCGACTTCAACCTTGAGCCTATCATCGTGTACCCTTGAATGGTTGCAGCAGCTAGAGGGAGGCACGAAGGAGGCATGTTTACCAGAAGAAAAGATGAACAAGAGCCAAAAGAAGAGAAAGCCTTTTTGTCTTACAAGAGGATAAAAGAAATATGTGCTTATGTCATTTGTAGCCAATGACAGGTTGCTTGTAACATGTGATATCCAATGGACAAAAGACATGCTTTATGTAAAAAGGTATAAAACCAGCTAACTTGCAATAAAGAAAAAAGCTTTTGCCTTTCACCATCATTCCTGTGGATTTATTTATGTTGTGTGTCCGTCTCAACCGCAAAAACAAAGGACAGTGTCTTCCTCATAGATTAACTTTATCATCATTACTTAATAGTTTAATTGCTGGTTTGTATAAGGTTTAAAAGAAATAGTTGTGCAGGGGCTTCTGCTCTGAGAACTGAAATAGACAGTATCTGGAGCTGAGGTATACAACATTTGGGTATTATAAACCTTTTCTGAGCTTGAAATGTAACATGAATGCCTTCAGCATTGCAAGAGAACAGAAAAAGCAATCTAGCATAGAAATATGTCCTGGCCTCTGAAAGTCTTTATAACTACTTTGATTTAAATATGTTCATCATAATTATAGCAACCTAACCTTCCAGCCTTCTTGCAGATGTCTTTAATTTATAAGCCTTGGGCCCATTCTTCATTTGGAGATTTTAAGGTTGTTTGATTTACGTTTTTTCTTTTTTTTTTTTTTTTTTTTTAAATAGAATGGTCAACCTCATATCTTAATAAAACAAAAATTGAATTATATGCACTACTAAGCAAGCATGACAGGACTTTTGCTAGCAGATGTAAAGTGTGAAAACCTGTGGGAAAATCCTATTCATTTTAGGTTCCACTTGAGAACGCTGCAGTGCTCTGGAAATGGATTCAGTCTTAACGCTACTGAAAAAGATAGGAGCTGGGGAACAATGGAAATCAATGATTTGAACCTAATTAAAAAGACCTGATAAAAATTCTAGAGAGCCAGATGGCAAAGTCAATTTCTCAGTATAATATCTGTGCAGAGAAAGAATATGATTAGCTGTTGACATTCTGCAAGGGTAGAATGATCTTATCAGCAGGATGTCAAAGTGTTTCTTAACAGTATTAGACTCTGCTTTTATAACTGTTGTACACCTGAGTTAATGTAAATCATTTACCTTCCAAGAAGTGTGAGATGTAATGTTTTTCTCAGATGTCATAGTGCAAAACTCTCCAGCTGGATATCCTGATAGAAGCTTTAGACTTTGGCTGCTGAAAGTTAGACATATATGATTTGAACATTAAAGCTGAAATCAAAGTCCAATTATAGGCGCTGGGAAACATGAGCACTTATTGTGAGTATTTATATCTATATTTGTGTTCATAATTTCCATCTAATTCTGCTGAATTAGGAGTAAATTTTGGAGAAGTATGTTTCCTGGACATATGTGTAGTGAAGCATATGTTTCTGTGCCTTCAGCTGAGCTGCTCAGTTTTTGTAAAAAATGCTTAAAAAAAACAAAATGAGTAAATGATGTGATGGTGCCACAGCTAAGATGCTGGAGAAAAGATTTCAGGGATCTTCTAGCTCCTCCTTCACTTGACAGACTGGGAACATTCAACAAAGGATAGACTAAAAGGTGGTGATTTGAGAGTTTTCCTGTCAGGAAGTAGGGCCAAGTTCAAACCTTTTTAGAGGAACTAAATCTAGGTCCCACTTATGCAGCCAAAAGTGGTCTGGTCACATAGCTACTGAGCAAAAAAAATTAAAATCATACACTATTTTCTCATTGTCTTCACTTGAAGCATTTGCCATAGTAATTTGTAATAAAGGTTTTTTGTGTTTGTTGCTATGGTCAGAGATCTAGAATGACTGGCAGTGCTAGCAGGATTATTGGCCATTTGATTTTTGGTTCAAAAAATGTTCACCTGGGTGTTACTGATGTTAGGTTTTGGGAAAAGATGACTTGAAAAACTTTCTTATTACTGAATTAGCCAAGCAGTAGCTGGTTCACTGCTGGACATTCCAAACCCCAGGGAGCTGATGACTGGCATGAGCATAAGCTATTTTCCCTTTCAGAAGTTTTCCTATAATAGATGATGTCTGGATGCTCACAACTACAGCTGCAGCATTTGTAAAACAATAGGAAAAGAAACCTTTGCTAATTGAATATATTCTTCTATGTTAAGTGGCTGAGATTTCAAGGGCTGGTGATAATGTCAGCTGGGATTGTTGACTGGTGCTGTTTCAATCTAGGTACTGGACACTTGAGTATGTTCAAGCTACTATTATGGATAGGTTTGTGGCCAGGCTACATTTCACATTCTTTCCATTTTCCCTGTGCTTGGTGAGTAATCTCTTATTGTGCAGAGCATCACAGACATGTCAAATTTAACTTTTCTAGAGTGTTGTTAAATGTATGACTATATGTGACTTTCTCTTTTTTTCCCATCCATAAAAAGAAGCAATCTGCATTAACTGCTTGTATTTCTTGCCTTGCTACTTTTTATTACATGCATCAAACTAGTATCCGTTTATGTATTCATAAATATTAGTGTTCCTAACATAACCATTACACATTTACTTTTTTGAATGCAGACAACATGAAACATAAATCACAGGTCTTTAAGAAAGGCTGAATAAATGGAATTGGGTGACCTGTGATGCAGGGAGTTCAGGTATAAATTTAAGAACAGATGAATCTTCCTTAGACTAACACTAATTAAAGGAGCTTTAAAAATCTGGGCTAAAGATGAAACAGATGATAGGGATGTATACAAGTAAAACAGAAGACTATGACAAGGTCTGTCTGATGCACAGAAAAGCATACAGTGCAGTGGGAACAGTTTGGAGTAATTGAGCATTGAAATCTTACTTCTTTCTAGTTGTCAGATAAAATCAAAAGCAGGATTGCTGACTAGCAAATGGGAAAGAGCAATATTCAGATCCCAGCTTCAAAATCCACTAAACACCTTCCATGCACTTCGAATATTTCGACTGTGTCTCCCCTCTGAACTTTAAAGGACTGGCTAAATATAGGATGTGGCACATGGCAGTTATTGACTTGTGCCCTTTATTGAGATATTAGACCTCATTATGCTAATGTCAGAATTTATCTCTGTCCATGCTGAACATTTAAACAAGAGCAACTCTTCTTATTAAGTGCTAATTGATGGGGTGACACAGGTGAGGAGTCTCCCTTAAGGAAGATGCAGCCTGAGATAATCACAGTTCCAATAACTGATCACCAACTGGCTGCTGTGTATAAGAGCTGTCACTACTACTTTATAGATAAATACAGTTCCCATTTTCACAGTGTAAAAATTCACTGCAATGACAGCCCCTTTTACAGTCCTTAAGACAATTTATAGCTCTGAAAATCTCTTGACTGTGGAAATATCAAGTGTAGCAGCATTTACCTACTGCCTGATAACATTCTTAGCGAAGAGTGAAACTAATGTGTTCTCTATTAAAAACTATACATATGTTTCCTTCATGATATAGTTCAATAAGGTATTTCATAGGTGGTTAGATCCAATCTAATCTTCCAGGATTTTCAAAGCTATGTTTTTACTTTTAATCTGTATTTTGTACTGCATAGATATTAAGATAATATTTGTAATGCAAATTACTAATGCAGTTTGTATTTTTGAAGTTGAAATTGTAATAATCATTCAGTCCTTGTAGTGAAAGTCATTTTTCAGCCTTTATTTCTTTACCCTTATGTTCCCCAATCATTTTGTGTACATGGTTGTTCTAGATCTGCATTTCTTGATGCTGCAGTTAGTTCTGTTTTATTGTACAGCACATCTGCAACACTGCTGGGAGTATATCTGATGATCTCATTACTGGATCAAAGCTTTAGTCTCTTGGGTCACAACCCTGCTTAATGTTCTTGTGCAGACCCCTCCAGACTTCCACTAAAAACAGCACTTTGTGCTCATAAAAACAATTGCTCTGGACATAAGCAACCAGAGAAGAAAAAAATGAAGCAGTCTAAAAAGTACTTGAGGTTTGGATTTTTAAAAAAAAATATAAAAAAGTCATTTATGCTATCAGCTTTTCATTCTCTCCTCTTACTACTTTGGTCTGTCACGACCAAAATCAGTCATTTATTATTTTAGGAAATGAAAACATGGAAAAATGAAGTTTAGAGTTGAAGACTGTATTTTAAAAACATAATTTATGATCCTGGAAAGAGAATCAGGAACATTTAGATTTTTCAGATGCTGGTCTCTTTCTTTTACCTACATTAGATGAACATGGCATTATTTCGTGAAATGTAAAAGCTTCATATTATTAAGCTGTAGTGGAATATAAAGAGAAAAAATATGGACTCTTGTTCTATTCAATGGGAAAACTTACCTAACTTTTCCAAATCAATCACTTGACAGCAGAGGAGCAGCAAGCCATTCTGGAAAGAGCTAAATAACTCCCTGACAATAGATAAATGAATGCAGTCTTAAGGCAGTGCATGCTGAGTTCACCCCCTGCTTACAGTGCTGAGAGCAATCCTTACCACATCTGGTAACCTGGGGAGAGAATTCAGGATTCAGGAAAAATGGATGTTTGTTTTGTTGCTTCCCATTGCTGTGTCCTCTTGTAGAAATGTCCTGAGGCTTGATCATGCTGTGTTTACTGCTAACAGGCAAATGCTTTAAAGCAGACACAAATTGTAGAAGGTAGAGCAGGTTTCATTGGACAGTGGGCAATGTTGAATATCATACCCACTTGAAAGCAAGGCTCCTTCCCAAAGGGACCTAGACAAGGTGGACAAATGAGTCACAGGAACCTGGTGAGATGCAGATAAAGACAGATGTTCCTGTGAAGCAAGAACCCCTTACAGCAACCCAGGCTGGGCTCTGGCTCCTGGGACCTAAGTCTTCTTTGTGTAGGGTGTAGTGGTCACAAAGCCTGTATGAGATGCATGAATCATCATACATGACCGAGATATCTGGGGCTTGAGGCCTGATATGTTGCAGTGTCTCCATTAAGTGTTCCTGAGGAACCTCTCTGCTCCAGAAGAGAGCAGCATTCAAATATTACGTTATGTGAGCTACATATAACTCCAAATGAGAACTAGAGTACAGACAGAACTTGTGATAGGGTGTGTGAGATATTAATACTTCTAACTATAAAAACATTGGAGATCTGTTGGTTATTCTAGTCATAATCTTTGCAAATATGTCAATTAAAATGGTCTGAAAGTTCTAGGTGCTATCTTTTGAGGAAAACTAGGCCATCACTGAAACTTGATATAACCTTCTGAGAATCTGCCTGATGGAAAAATCAGAAAAACACCCATTTTCCTCCTCAATGCAGGAGCCTGCTGCAGTCTTGGAAGGTTTTAGCATTGCATGACAGAGGGTAGTTGTTCCTCAAAGTTTGTCTTTGCATTTAGTTGTTTTCTAGTCTTGCCAGTACAAATAGATACCTGCATTTCCCTATCCTGGATAATCCTTCATTTGGAAATTGAAAGGGGGAGAGGAGGGCATGAGAGGGAAAGTGTTTGCAGATTGTCTAGCAAAGAAGATTTTAAGGCTTAAATAACTGCAATGTGAACTTATTGCCACATGTAATATTGCTGCTTGATTTATCACCTTGGAAACAGCCTGAAGTCTTTGTTTTCTGGAGTAGGTGTACTGTGATTTAAAAGCAGTAGATGAGTGAAACATATCTAATCAGATTTAACTCTTCCATGGTTAAGACCATGTAATTGAATATATTAATCGCATGATTCTGGCCATAACTTTTTACACAGAGAAGCCTTCCATGAGAATGAACAGAATTCTTATCACTATATCAAGTTTCACCTACATACCAGAAATTTGTTTTTCTGCCCTTTCAGGAGCCTTTTAAGCAAGAGGGTCATTTTTTACTGACCTACCAAATTCTCTTACAGGTATTTGACAGAAATAGTGAAACCTTTTATAATTTATTATTTTCTTTGATTTTTTTCCCAATTAGTATCTATTTTCTGTCTAACATAAGTGTTAATGGCATCTCCTTATAACTAGAATGTTTGTTCCCTTGGGAGGAAAAGCCAACCAGATCTTTCCACCTAACATGTTCAGACATATTTCTAGAGCAACATTAAGGTACTTTTTATTTACTTCAAAGATTTTCATATAGATGGGTGGTTGCAGTAACGAAGAGTGTATAGACTGCACAGATCTCAGGATTCTATACGTGTTCATATGCTGCAATCAATAAATTCATTAGATTTCACACAAACTATGGAACGGCCACTACATAGGCTTTCACTGGATTATTTTTTGCTTTCCCATTACATTTATGCCTGGTTTTGTGTTTGCTTCTGTTTTGTTTTTGCCACCTTTAGTACTGGTGAATCAACAGAGATTAAATACATGCTTCTATTTATCTATCTAAAACCTGTTTCCCAACTTTGAATTGTACAAATCAAAGGTATATATTGGAATTGCACAAGGATTTCAGCCCACATCATATTTTACCGGTGACATATGGAAGAAACCGAATCTTGCATTTCTTTTTTTTTTTTAAAACTATTTTTCTAATGGCAGTTAAATTATATTGTGGTTCACTAGCACTCTGATAAGGGAAATTGAGTAATAACTTTTGAACCCACAAAATGCCATTGTTCCGTCTTCTGAAAGCAAATTGTTTCCAAATACCACTTTACTCTTAGTGTTATGTGATGTACTATATTGCTCACCCTTTTCTGTATTATATTTGAATGTTTTGAAATATGCTGAGGTGAGGAAGGTGTTGCGTGCTTGAGAATCCATGCAATAGAATGTTAAAAAGAAATGAGTAAGAAAACAGCAGCCAGGTCTTTTCAAAGAGAACAAACTTGTTTTAGCTGGGTTGTCTACGTGTCAGACAATGAAAATTCATATGCAAGACATATGAAGAAGAAAAATTACCCCCCAGATAGACATTGGAAGAAAAAATACCTGGGATTGTATTTATGCATCTGTAAAGAATTCATTAAAGGCCTTCTAAAATGTAGGATTTTAGTTATAAAAAAAGCAAGATTGCAACTCGCAGAAAAGGTGAAGGAAAAACATACCTGGAGTGCTCTAAAGGAATGAAGAATGTACTGAATTGTTATAGGGAAGTAATGTCGAAATGAGAAATTATGAGCAACTGGTTCTACAAGCTTATGTTTTGTTTGTTTTCAAGCTCTTTAACAGAATAAACCTCACACATCCATTTTGGGTCTTTGTTTCTTCCTGTTGTTTTTCTTGTCTTTAAGTGAACTTAACGCTGACAAGTCCAAAACAGGAACTGAGTTGTTAAAAATGGCTCTAGTCTAGGTCTTTTGAAAGGAACATAGATTTTCAGAAATTCCTTAGGGTCTATTCTCTGAAAGTCAAACTCTTAAAGGATTCAAAGCTTTCTGCCTTGGTTATTACCCTGCAAAAGGCATCTTGGGTTGAAGAAACCTGTAGAGTCTGTGTGTTAATATGTAGCACCAAACCTGAGTGTTTTGTCTAGTGGTATAATAAGTATAAAGCAGATGTCTCAGAAAATTGCTTGAATTATGTAACCTAATTGTAGGATGGTGTTAGATTATTTTGTTCCCACTTGTGAGTCATTCACAAATCAATCTCAGATTCCACTCAAACACTGATGATTAGCTGGTATATGCTAAATCGTGCTAACCAACAGCTCTCACTTATGACTTCTTGCTAAGTGGTCATTTTGGCACAAGTTAATGGCCTCTATTTAATTCTCACATTATTCTGCCTTTTCCTATATGACTGACAAGCCAGAAAATAGCTGCAAAAGTGCGTGTGTTTATGTGTGTATATAAACCAGAAGAAAACTTGAATAGCTAAGCAGTTGCATGGAACAATTCTCTTTGCAGCAGAACTTCTCAGTAATAAATTCATGATAATAAACTAAACACGTTGGGTTCAATGTTTTCATAATTCAGAAATTTTGGATAAAGAAGGCTGTACTGCTTTTCTGAAAATATGTGCAACTGGCACATGTAAAGCTAACCTGGTATGGTGCTGCTGGCTCAAAGAACTGCGAGAAGTTGAGTCAAAAAACTGCTTAAGTAACTTGTGCCAAGCGAAGGGATGTATGTATACATGATTGTGTTTGTGTGTCTGTCTGTTAGAGAAGTGTTTATTAAATGAACTAGAATAACACTGCTGTGGAGATAGATGTACTTCGTATTTTCTCTGAGTGATCGTATAGGAATCCTATTAAACTGACTGAATGATTCTGAATGAATTGTGGGAATCACAGTACGTGTAGTTTAATGCTGTTCTATTTTTCCTTCTGATAATTTGTGCAGAGGGAGGATTGCAGTTTCTCACAGTAGTGTCTCTTTTGTGTTGCTTTTGTAATCTTTGCTGATACAAATTAATATTTAGCCACTTCTCTTTTTACTAAATTTTGTTACAAGTGTGTAGTATCAGAATTCCACTTGAGCACAATCCTTCTAAGTGCAAAGCATCACGTATCTTTAATTCCTCTGGTCTTCTCTGTGAGCTGAGGCCAGTCAGTGCTTTGAAAGAACTTTCTTTAATTTTGCAAAGCCCTGAATTTAATATTATTTTGACCTTTTTAATATTCTGGGTTTAGACTGTTCACCAGGCTACAGTACTTCACCAAGTGAATGAGTGACTACAATTTAGGATTTGAATTGGGGATTTAAGTAGGAGAGGACCAAAATAAATTTCCTTAATCTGTAGATGAGATAGTTTAAATGATGATGGTTTCCAGACTGTAATTTTCTGTTCTTCCGCAACAACTCTTGCTTCTATAGTTTTGTCCTGGAAATCACAGGTTTTCTTTAATTAAGAGTATTGAGACTGAATATGAGAATTTCATTGTGTTGCTGAAATACCTATGTGTGTGTCATAGTCTGAGTAGTGGGAGGTACTTTTTTCACTCCTTCCAGATCTACTTTTGATCCTTCCACTTGCTTTTGGAAGCTGTCAGCTGTTTATCACACTAAAATGTGTAGTTACAGATGACTTAACAGAACAATTCATAGGTGCAGCTGCCAAATTGCATGTAACCATATAAACATACACAAATCTAAACATGCACTGTTTGGACTTATTTGAGGCATCTCATAGAATCATAGAATTTAAGGGTTGGAATGGACCTTACAGACCATCTAGTCCCAACTCCCCCTGCCCTGGGCAGGGACACCTCCTCACTAGATCAGGTTGCTCAAGGCTCATCCAGCCTGGCCTTGAACACCACCAGGGTTGGGGCAACCTCCACATCCCTCGGCAACCTGTGCCAGTGTCTCACCAACCTTACAGTAATATGTATGTGTATCCTTTGCTGGTCTTCCTCCTGCTCCTAGTCTTGTACATCAAATATCAGTAGTCTGACACAGACATTGGGGTAAACCCTTCACATCAATGAAACAAATAATTCTATCTTCTTAGTTAGATTTTTAAACTGGGATGAGTTTTGATTTCCCTCACTTAGCTTTATTTGTTTTGGTTGTTGTTCAGATTTCTTGACATTCATATGCATTTACCTTTGTATTTTCTGGAGTGTTTGAGGGCAAGACTGGCTGTATTGTAGGGTAAACTGGATTATGGATTAATATGCAAATGGACAATGTAAAATGACTTTAACATACAAAGGTATAAGGAAAATATTTAAATAGCTCTTGGTGGTTGGAGGGATCAGGAAAATATTTTCCTCAGAAGAAGTACCTATAGACTAAATATGTACTAAATTAACCATTTCAATTGGCTGTGTCTCATACACTCCCCCTGTGATATACACAAGGAGATTCTGGGGTCAGCAACTGTTAGGGAGTCTGTAGAAACTGTTTTCTGACTGATCTATATGTAATTAGGGAACAAATTGGAGGAGGTCATAGAAAAGGGCAATCCTCATATCAGAGGCTGTAGGGGATTAACTCATCTGTCTCATTGCTGAATCAATCTTATCCCTTTTCCAACCAACAAAATTCAATTAACTTTTATGAATTATTTAGCCACACTGAAGTCTTAGATAGTATTAATATTTGTGTTTCAGGCATTTTGTGCAAGGAATATAAAATATTTCTTCTTTATCATCAATCAAACTCCAATGTAGAATGTAATTTTCTATTTCACTGTTTTAAGAAACATCTTCTTAATCACACCTGAGGTTGACTGAAAAATGTTACATACATACTGCTTATATTTAGATTATGAATTCCCTCAGGAGAATGTCAGGATTTCTATGTAACTTAAACGATAGATTTTTAATTTAACTATTTTTTTCTCTTTTACTCAATGGCAACTTTTTTAACAGAAACTTTTAGAACTTTCATGCTGTCAGATAAATTGCAGTCTGCTGCTTCAACCCAAGAGGGAAGGAGTTTGAACAATGTTGCTAGAGTATTTATGTCTTTGACAAAAGAGTTTAGTTCTTATCTGAGAAACTATGCTTGGGAGAGAAGCTAAGAATAAAACAGGATTGACTTGTAGACAGGAAAGGCTTATTTTTTGAGTGTCTCAAAAAATGAAAGATTGTCAGGCCTTCACTCACTTCCTGCACTGTTCTTAGTACGATAGCAAAGATCTAGTCATCAAAACTGAGAAATTAGGAACTTGAAGACTTGACAAGCCAATCAAAATAATGAGAATGTCTCTTGCAAGTACTCAATGAGAAAACAGACAGGCTTGGAGGAGGAAGAACGAGACTGCATGGGTTCAGTCACATAGTCACTGTGGTACTTGTAGTTGTGAAAGGGTAAAACATTCAGTGTAGCTTAGTCACCTAGTTGTGTATGCAAACTCCTGGGTGAGTACTGGAGTCTGCAGTAACTTCATGTTGCTGCACCAACACTGGCATTCATTCCTGGGCCAGGTGCTCTGCATAGTTTAAAGCTAGTCTGAGTATGTATGCAAAAAGGAGAATCAGAGGAGGGATAGTGTGAACTGCATATCTAGACCTTAAATAATTTATGTCAGAAATTTTCTTCTCGAGTATTTTGGCCATTTCAGTTATACTGTCAGCACTTCTGCATGTAAATGAGTTATCTAGCAGTTATGTGCTCTGCCTCCATTTGAGCTGGGACAGTATTGCATGACATCTTCTCTCCTTGAAATATCATATCCTTCACCATCAATCAGGTGTTATATCAGTCCTCCCTGGATTCTCTTGAATTTCTTTAGGCTGAATTAATATAAAATTTTACTATTATTTTTCTCTGCATCTTTTACATTTACTTTAATTAAATACCTAACCTTGTATATCAAGATAAATTGTATTTAAGTCAATAAATGGATGATCCTTATAGATCTGCTTGTAGTTTCTCCTAATTTCACCTCAGACTCTAAAGATAGAATAAGTTTATAAGATAGACAGTAAATCTGAAGACTGAAGATTTTATCACATAAATTTCAAATGCAAGCAGCTAATTTTTTTCTTAGGCAAGCACAAGGACAGCATAATCAATCAAGCTGGAGAGATACAATTGTGAAACATCTTGGTCAATCACACATCAAACTTAACCAACATGATTAGGTAAGATAGAAATTTACTTACAAAAGCACAGACATTTCCACTGAAATTTGGTGTGTTGATAGTAGATGCTGATTAATTTAGAGGTCTCAGCACTGCTGCCAATGCCAGTAAGATATGCTAATTCCTAATACAAGAATGTGCTGTTTGGTACCTTTGATTTTACTCTCTGCTCTTACAACACTCTCACTTTTCCAGTGAATGGAACTCAGAACTTCTTTTAAGTGTCAAAGCTGTATGTGATAGAATGGCAGCACATATCACATTGAAAAAGCGCAGATGAAAGTTCTTCGTGTTGTAGAATACTACCAGCTTAACTCTAAAATGTAATGTAGAAAGAGGTATATGCTTTATCTTCTCTTTCAGTCATTTCTTTTGCATTATGTAAACAGTAGTTAGGAAGGAGAAATTGTTTGATAATATTTTTTTTCAACTGCATGGAGATATTCACTGTAATTGTTAAGAGGAATAATTGCATTGATATTAGCTCTTAAAAATAGTACTATGCAATAATTTTGTAAAAAAAATTTGCAGATAAAGCAAAGTAAAATCAGGTGGCTTCCCTTATCTCAGCATCCTTGTGTTTTTCTCCACAGTTGTAATGTGTGTTCCACTATATAAATGTTATACAGATGTAGTTTACATGGCACTGTTAATGATTTGATTAGTTAAGTAGCAATATTAATGCTCATTATTAGTATAGAGCTCAATTGAGACTTCTGCTGTCACTTATAATAGTTCACCAGTTTTTCTGAAAAATGGACAAACTGAGATACTTGTGTGTGTGTGTGTGTATATATATATATATATATAGCATTGGCATTGGAATGTGCTGCCCAGGGAGGTGATGGATTCACCATCTCTGGAGGTTTTCAAGATAAGACTGGATGTGGCACTTAGTGCCATGGTCTGGTAACCACAGTAAGGTTGGACTTGATGACCTTGGAGGTCTTTCTCAACCCACTTGATTTTATGATTCTATGAATGTTGGTTCTATGAACCTGGTGATCAGTTTTGCGTTTCTTTTGGCATACCTGTGGTAATGTCTTGTAAGAAAAATTTGAAGGCCACTGAGAAATGGAAGACTATACTAAAGTCAGCAGCAACTGTAGGGGATAAACTAGAGGAAATAACATTTCCCTCTGCTTATGAAATTTTCCACTCAGAAATGTTCTGTAACACTAAGCTAGCCCTGCAATAAAATCCAGGGAATACAGGCTTCTCATTAGCACTTTAAAAATCTGTCTAGATTTTATGCCACAGTCAAATTTTCTTATGCAAATGTTCACATAGTTGTTAATACTGTGCACCTGGCCTAGTTATGTGATGTGTAATTACGCTGACAAAAATGAGGAGAGCTTTAAATTCAAGTTCTGTAACACTAAGCTAGCCCTGCAATAAAATCCAGGGAATACAGGCTTCTCATTAGCACTTTAAAAATCTGTCTAGATTTTATGCCACAGTCAAATTTTCTTATGCAAATGTTCACATAGTTGTTAATACTGTGCACCTGGCCTAGTTATGTGATGTGTAATTACGCTGACAAAAATGAGGAGAGCTTTAAATTCAAGTATTTGCTTAATTAACTGCTGAATGATCCATACTGTCTATAAGTGCAGCCTGCTTTTTGTTTCGATGGAGGTTTCCACTTGAATGAAGGGGACTGGACTTTGTATGATCTGGATGCTACATGCTGATAGAAAATGTGACTAACCCTTTTTTCCATATCAATGGCCTATTGAAAAATAAAGTATTAAAAAATGTATGAATGATTATAAAGCATGACCATGAGAAAATGTTAATCATTTTAGATCTGGTGCAGAGCATGTAGACTTTACACAGTGTGAATTATAGTGTGTCAAGGCCACACACTGGATCTGATACCTAGTAGAAACAGTGAATAATTGTCCTTTAAGTGAATAAAAGAATTCTGTGAGAAAGGTGAACATTTGCAAACTTATGTTTTCATCAAAATCAAAATTTTACACTTTGAATGTGTGACATTAAATATTTGTCAGGCTTTTACTGTATGTGACATTACATTGCTTAGGACAGAGCAGGTTGCAGAGCTCTCTACCTTCTACTCATATCAGCAGTACACATATTTGCTAGGCTGTTTAGCTCTACTTGAGCCTAATGTCAGTCTGATTGTGTCATGTTGAAGTTTTTCAATCTGGGGAGTGTGACAAAAATTTAAAATTGCATTCCAGGTCTTTCAGGCAGAACTCAGAACAGTGCAGGTCTCCATGATATGAAAGGAAACTGTATAAGTCCATTTTAAGAGCTTGTTTGTGGATAAAGTATTTTTCTGGTAATAATGTTTAGCCAGTCCAACTCCTGATTGAATAACTGGTACTGAGCCTAAGCACTTTAACTTTTGAAAAAAATAATGAGCACTACTTGATTAAGAAAGTTTTAAGCCTTCTTCATTAAAATACATCTATTTGAATAAAATATTTTAAAATACTGTACAAATAGCAGGAGATGTGGCAAACTGTCACAAGATCCTGTAGAGAGATAAGGTTTAGAAGATTGCTCTGATGTTGAAAACAAGTTAAAATTTCCATGTTTGTAAGTAGAATTCTTCAAAACAGAAGAAAAACAATTATGTAATTTAGAAATACATAAATGCAATAAATTCGAGGAACATGCCACTGATCCAGATGCAGTGTTCTATTTCCATCTTAGCTGAACAGGCTACAAGATAAGTGCTATTTCCCTTTCAAGTCTTTGAATGGTTTATTTTCTGTGCCTGTGCTTATGACGTGAAGATTAATAGAAGCATTCTGACTAAAACAGTAGTGTCTTTTTCTCACATTAGCAGTGCTATGAAATCTAAAAACAAACAAAAAATTGTCCTCTCAAGGGACAGAAACAAGGCTGGAGCAAATCTGCTATGGAGACAGGCTGAGAGAGTTGGGAAGATTCAATCTGGAGAGAAAAGACTTCAAGGGAGACTTTGTAGCAGTCTTAAAGTTCCTAAAGGGGCTCCAAGAGAGCTGGAGAGGAACTTTGGTGAGGGAATGTAGTGATAAAACTAATAAAGCCATAGGGAATGGCTTCAAAGTGGCAGAGGGCAGGTGTAGATTAGATATTAGAAGAGATTTTTCCCTGTGAGGGTGGTGAGGCACTGGCACAGGTTGCCCAGAGAAGCTGTGGCTGCTCCATCTCTGGGAGTGTTCCAGGCCAGGTTGGATGGAGCTGTGAGCAAACTGGTCTAGTTGAAGTTGTCCCTACCCCTGGCAGGGGGGTGGGAACTAGATGATATTGGATGATATTTGAGGTCTGTTGTAAATGACTGAGTCCCCACACAGGATCCACACAGTATTGCAGTCAAAATTTATAATTTATTATGTGAATTTAAGCAAGCCAACAGCGCTGGGTGCGCGGGGAGTGTCTGCTCTACCAACACGCACCGAACAGGTTTTGGTTTCGGTTTATAAACTCCTTGTTAATACATATTCATGTCTGTCCCGGGAAGAGGGAGGTCTTTGTCGGGATATGTTCACTTCACCTCCTTGAGTCTTC
>NW_008689703.1:7181-22688 GCF_000695815.1 Acanthisitta chloris | reverse complement strand
CCACCCTGCGCTTCGGCTGCGAGTCATGTGTGTGTCACATGGCTCTTGCAAAACACTTCTTGCCTCTGTAGGTTTTGCAACGCTGTGACTTGATAATGAAGCGCTCTTGGGACTGTCCTCAGCTGAAATAACACTTGCCTAAGAAAATCGAGGGTGACACGGGGGGTTTGGGGAGGGTCACGCCTCGAGGTGTGGGGATGGCCTGTTCCTGCCGTTGGGCAGCTCGGGGATGAGGGTGTCTGAGCTCACTGGTCAGAAGGTGTCTGTGTCCTGGGAACTGAAAGCCGTGGCTTTCCCACCACGACGTCAGGGGCAATAAACCTTGTTGTGCTCCTGGAGTGAAGGAGAGGAGAGACTTGGGCTTAGTTCAGAGAGCATTTCAGAAATCAGCTGCAGCATCCTCAACACTTCCGTCTCGTAGGGACCCAGTGCAGTCGAGTTTGGGATGGTGAAGCCACTGTGCCCTCTGATGGCACTGAAATGGTTCTGGTATTGAAACACACGTGGTATGTGACACTGCTGCTCTGGACACCCATCGGCTCTGCTTATGGAAGACACTGACAGTGTTTGTCCTCTGAGTGTTCTGTTTCACACAGCTGAGCCTGATGACCTGCATGGCCATGGCTCCTGTGCTCTCTGCTCATAGCAGTGTGGGTGGCCTCAAAGCACTCAGGTCCCATGGAACCCACTTGAAGAGCAAACAAGTAGTCATCAGGTAGTGCGAGGGAAGTGGTGAAAACCAGGAGGCAGAGCCAGGAACTCAGGTTACATCTTGGCAAGGTTACATCACGAACTTGCTGTGTAGCTTTGGAGAACACTAAAACTGTAGCTGGAGATGGTCAGTGAATGAAAGACTGACAAACTGCTGGTGCCTCTGTGGTCCTCATGACTCTTGAGTTAAACTCGACTTACTTGCATACTGGTGAGTTGTAGTGGAAAAACAGCCCGCAAAGTGTTAGGGCACTAACATAAACAGGTTGAAGGGGTGTTTTCCGTAGGGTTTTTTGCCTTTCTTGAAGTCTCTCAGCTCTCTAGACTGATGTAGAGTTAGTTCCCTGCAGTGAGATCCTGAGTGCTGCTGTGAGGCTAGGGAGACTCATGTTCAGTGAGGAGTGCTCGTCCTAGTGGACAGCACAGCTGAGTTCTTGAAAGTGAAACCAAGAGGAAAAGATGTAGTTTAAGATGAATTTGTAGTGTTAAGTTGCCAGGATAAGAGTGGGAGATAGGGTGTGGTGAAATGGGCAGAAAATACCTGGCACTGTTACATGTGTACTTGGATCCATGATAAACCGGGAATGAGATCTAAGGGATTATGACATGATTCCTTCTAGTTACCTGTAACAGATATGTCTGTTTGCCCTCTTAGAAGTACTTTGTGTATAATGTAACACATTCTCCCTTGTCAGAGCTTTAGGCTGTGGCCCCAAATCCTCTCTCCTGGGCATGCCAGAATTCTGTCAGAAGTCAGTGGCATAGCTGGTGAAATTTTCTTGCTAAGGACCTGCTTCCTTCAGTTTTCCTGTAAAGTTACAGGTTTAGAATCTGCTCGTGCAAGGGTGTGTGCATGTGCTTCTGAGAGCTTCCTTGAAACTTCAGGACTGTGGGACAGCCTAGTGGGCTGTTAGTTTGTTTTTTCATTTCAGTGAAGGAGCTGGAGAGGGTGGATGAGATATTAGTGTTTGGAAGCTACATTCTGAAAACACCTGCCCCCTGGCACTGGGATGTATTGCCTGTGTGTCCCTCCCTCCCTTCTGGTGTTTAAATGCGCAAAATGTCAATATTGACTCCTGTGACTAGATTATATCAGGTTCAGCATTTCCTGCCCCTTCTGCAACCTGCATGTAGTAGGCTGAGTACATAAACACCCTGGTGGGTGCACTAGCAGTCAGATCGTCTCAGAAGTTAATCTTTGTTGATGTTCTGTAGTGGTTAGGTCTTGTTCTGGATACCTTCAAGGACACATGAGGAAATGAAGTGGGTTTTGGAGTAAATCTGGGGGTATTTTTTGCATTCTTCAGGAGTGTTGGAGAATATCCATAAGAGGGGTTTCAGTCTTGTGTCATGGTGTTCGGCAGATGACAGTCAAGTGACAGCTTCTGGGTTGCTGGAATAATCTGAAATTGTTTGTGTCCTAACCTTTCTAAACAGCTATCTGTGATGCAGAGTGGCATTATGTCTCCTGGATTCTGTTTACTTACACAAACTGTGTGTAATCAGAGTGACAGTCATGCTCCTCTTCAAAATTTCTGGGGTGGTAGAACAAAGACTGTGGATTTGAGGCTGCTGGGAGTACCTGTTTACTGTAAACTTGCAGCTGACATCAGTGATTAAAGCCTATTCCGGCAATTCCTTGTTGGAGACAGATGACTACCTAGTCCTGTCTGTTTTGGCATAAAACCTTACTGGCATCTCAGAATTCCCCACATGCCTACCTGTGTAAACAAGTGTCTTAGAGCCCCACAGGTCCCTTGTGCTTTGACCAGCTCTGTCCTAAGCTTGATTTCCTGGTTTTCTGCTGAACTTGCTGACATGGGACATGCATGTAACAGGAAGTTGCTGCTTCACTGCTGAGAACATCCACGGCGCTCTTCTGGAGGTGCTTTTTTTTTTTTTTTGGGAGTCAGTTAAACTTAACATTTGTCCTTCGTCTCTGGCAAGAGGAAGTTGCCATATTCCTTTCCTGAGAGGGAGGATTTGAAAGCCTCACTCTTGCTGTCTGTACCCACCTGGCTTGCTGCACATCTCTAAGGGTCCCAAGCATAACTTGCTTATATAAATGGTGAGAAATAACTGAAGGATTAACCTGAATTCCCACTGTCTCCCAAGCAGTGTGGAGCAGGCATTAATGCACAGTGCAGCCAGCTTTCTGAAGGCTTCCTGAACTGGAGGGACTGATGGGTTTCTCTTCAAGTTTAAAGAGCAAAATTCAGTGGCTTCAGAAATGGTTGTGTGGCTCTTGGAGTAAATACCTTAATTAACCTGTGTGGCTTGTTGGACACATTGCTACAGTCAAACCCATTAACACAGATACTCTGCTGGTGTGGCTTAGTCTAGAAATAGATTTCTGCAAATTTTTGTGGCTTGTTTTGGTTTTATTTAATTTAAACCCAAGATGTTTCAAACATCACACTGTGTAACAGGTTGCATGTTTGGTTCTCACAGCCCCTATGTAGGTGCCTGTGTATTTTAAAAGGTCTTAAAGCTTAAAAAAGTAGAACTTTTGAGCTGCATGGAACAGGAAGGCACTATAGTATTGGAATATAGAGTGTTTTAAAACCTAAATTACAAGATTCTACTTTTTATTTCTGAATTGATGCAGGTCTGTGCATCAGTGTTGCTTGCCTAGCAGAACTAGGTTTTTGTGGCACAACACCCATTTCTCAGGTCAGAGCTAACTCAGTGAAGATTGTTTCCGGCCACGCTGCAGCCTGACTGCTGCTGGCCCTGGTTTTGGTGGGGCTGAGGCAGGTGGCTTGAGGACACCATGTGAGCCTGTGGTTATCACTTGTTTCCAGAAATAGCCCAAAGTGAGGGGAGGTCTCGATAGCAAAGATGTCAAACCCAGTGTTTAAAGTTTCTGAGTTCTTGTGTTAACAGTAATTTTCTGTATAAGCCATTGTTGTTCTTGTTTGCTTCTGAACAGTAACAGATTTAAGGGCAGGGTGGGTTTGGTTGGGAGCAAGTGCCAAGAGCAACAGAGTTGATGTTCGGAGTCTGAGGGATCCTGCGTTACCCTTGCAAGCAAGGGAAGGCTTTTAAGCAGATCTCAGACTCATAACTGAAGCCTTACCTATTCCAGGAAGGAGTTAGTTTTTTCTACTAATTTTAATGAAGGCAATATAGTGGTAATATTCATGTGTTAATATTCTTAAGGGGATTGTAATGTGCTGCAAGCTCTAACACTTTCAAGTGTATTAGTGCTTACTGTAAGTAGTAATTTAACTTCAGGCCTGCTGAAAATTCTGGGTGTGTAGCAAACTGAACAGCCAAAACTTCCTGCTGGAGTCGGAAGGAGCTGTGTGAAGGCTGAGGCATAATGGTGGGGAAGAATGCATAGGTGTAACAGTGGACCGAGTCTCCTTACCTTGGTCTCCAGGTTACAGAGAATTTCTGCTGCTCTTGGGGAACTAAACTATTAGTGTGGGTAAGGAGTTTTCTGGTCAGTACTAATGCTTCAGCCATCTTGACTCTGTTATGTGGGTTGATGTAATGTAACTTAATCACCCAAACAGTTTGGGTTAATAACCTAATCTACTAAAACCGTCTTGCCTTGTATTAATACATTACTTGACAGGTGGAGTTGTGAGTTCTGTAACTCTGAACTTCCAGGTGTCCTTTGACTTCAGTTATTTTTAAATACCTTGAGTGCTTCTAGCTTTACACCGTGAGGGAAGGTTGCATTTTTAAGGATCAGCTTATTAGTTGATAAATTTACCACTTCCGACTCCTGTCTAGTCTAGAGAGAAGTGCTGTGGAAACTGGAGGTTCCAGTTGGGTGTGTTCCTGCAGCCTGGGACCAGCCACAGTGGCAGTCACTGGGGCACTTGAGCCGTTGACCATCTGCTTGGCTGTTACCAGCTGGGGATGGATGCAGTTTCCTGGCTGGATTTCTGCCAGCCAGAGTCAATGGCAAGGTTGGGGAATAATAGGTGGGGGCAGTTGGCATTTACATACACTTAATCTTAGTGGGCATAAAAATACGCCTGTTAAAATCCTGTGGTTAAATGAAAACAAGACTTAATCCTGGACCCTCCAGGATGAAGAGTTGTAAGCTGAGAATGAGTTATGTAGTACTTAAAAGGCAAAATAACTTGTCTAAGTGGTGGGTTGTTGCTTTTTCTCTGCTATTTGATCTCTAGTATGAAACTGGCCTATTAGTCTTAGGACTACCACAGAAACTCACATTCTGCCATCAATGAAATCTTCACCACTCTTTGATGTGTAAATGTAGGTTGGACACTGATGACACTGTGTTTGTTCTTTAATATTGGGGAGAGTCAACATTAAGCAAAAATAGAATTGTCAGCTTTTCCAGTGTGTCTTGAAAATTACTAATATCACACCTGACATCCCTGAGAGATGTCTTTATCCAGCGATGACTTTAGCTTTGCTTTCATTCCTGAAAGGCAAATGGAGTTTTGGTCACTGCCAATAGTCTGTTGTGGAAGCTGGATGGTCACTGCACTTTCACAGGCTGCAACACTTAGCATTCATAGCTTGTATATTTAAATTGCATATTGTGCTGTTGGGTTTTGCTGGTGCCTAAATCTGGGTAACTTAAACCGAGGAAAGAAATGGTTGGGGTTGGCGAGCTGCATGGTCCATGTGAAGCTGGGCAGTGGGATCAAGCCTCTGACTCTGAAGAAAACACTCTGGTGGGCATCTGCTTGTTATTTGAGTTACTCAACTGAACTGTGAGGGTTGCACTTAATTGTGAAGCATGATTTTCATGTTAGCTAGACCACAAAGGGCTGGAGTAGGACTGTGTTAGTCTTGCTGATAGTGTCACTAATATTCCCAGAGTACCTTCCCAGGAAGGCACAGATCCACACAACTGTTGTGTTCAGAGCATCTACATCACACTTCCCTTAATGGGTAAATTGTGTCTAAACTGGATAGAGGAGCTTGGAGTTGTAGGTGACTTCCCTAGTAGTGAATTAATTTACCCTTCACAAATGTCATACTATATTAGATGCAAGAAATTTGGTTCTTGACAGTGTTTTTCATTAAGTGACCTAATTTTTGTTTGGTTTTTTTTCCTTCTGCAGTGACTATTTATTCAAGCTACTTCTGATTGGAGACTCCGGTGTTGGGAAATCTTGCCTTCTACTTAGGTTTGCAGTAAGTGATCATTCTTGAAAACTTTATATAAGAAAGCTACCAAGTACTGAGCAAGAACTTTCCTTTTCAGTAGTTCTTGTAGCAAGGCTGATGTCTGTCAGGTCTGGAATAGCAAGGAGTAAGTATAGTATGCAGAACCCCTCCTGTCTTATGAATTTGTACATGTCCAGTTAAGTTTAATTCTCATTTTCCTGTTACTTGAGATCAAGATATCATAATTTAACTTCTATCATGACAGTAATGGTAGAACACTGAAGATGGAAGAACATGAATTCTCAGACATGAGGAGTACAAATGTGTCAGGGCAAGACTTTGATCAGTTGTACTTGGTAAGAGCATTTTCATCCAGATGAAGTTTGATATCTGCATTGAAAAGACCTACCAGTTGTTTAGTCAGAAGTACTTTGAATAATACTCCAGGAAGAAGGCCTTAAGCTTCCCTGAGTGAATGTTAAAATTGCTAGGGGGCTGCTCCAGCTGAAGTCTGACACAAAGATCTAATTGTCCTGTCAGCAAGAAAATTTAAAATGGGTTTGATATGTCTTAGTAGAAAAAGCTGAAGTCCAGTGAACTTATCTGTCCATGCCAAAGTGCAGCTTTATGTTGCCATGGGAGGAGAGGAAGGAAGGAAGAATATGGGGCATTAACTTAGAAACTAGTGTGTGATACTTCTGCAAAGCTGATGGCATTACTTTTACAGCCTGAACAACTGCTCTGAGCACCTCTGGGAAGAGCTTGTTGTGTCTCATGTTGTTAACATGAAAGGGTGGTCTGGTGTGTACAAACAGCCTCAGTTAAAGCTGTTACAGCTGCTGTTTGTGCAGTGTTAGGGCAGGGGAACACTTAAAGCAGTAGGAACAGCAGAAAGATGTCACCTGCTCTGCTCACAGCATGGAGGCAGTGGATTGGAAGTGACAAGGCTGGAGCAGTATTCCCAGAGCAGTCTAGCCTGCTTTTCTTGCAGATACTTTTAAATTAATTTTGGCTTCATGTAAATAATCCAACTTCTTTTTTGATAGCCAGCTTAAGCTCATGCTCAGTTGTCTGCTTATTCTTCAACTAAGTAGCTTTTTCCTTTGGGAGTGTGACTTGTCAACTGAGCTGTTTTACCCTGGCATAAGGAATTAATGCAGCATTCACCTCCCTGTGTTCTTCCTGCTGTGGGTTGAACTTCATCAGGCTTCTCAAACATACCCCTTTGAGTACTGAAATGCTAAGGAAATAAATGTCATGCCATTCTAAAAGGCTTAATACTTTATTCCTACTTGGATGTATTACCTGAGGTGTCTTCCATTCACAACCCAGAGAAATCCCTTGCTTTTGTGATAGCTACTGGTTGCATAAAGCCTTTTGTGGTACATTGTACATGAAGTTCTATCCTACAGGTACTTCAGGAATAGAAACTTCCTTCAGGCTGACAAGCTAACAATCACTAGAAGGTAGCAAAGACTGATCCAGCACTTGCTGTGTGCCTGAGGTCTGCTGGAGACTGCAGCTAGGTCCCTGCAGGCTGCTAAACCAGTGTTTTCCTTCCTGTATTGACACAGGCTGGAGAGCAGAGGCCTTAGCACAAGTGCCCAAGCTGTAACTCTAACCTGCCTTAGCAACCAGCCATGGCAGCACAGGGTCTGAAATTCATGTGCGGAGTGTGACTGAGGTGAAGCCTCTGACTTAGGGAGCTGCCCTGTAACACAGATGAAAAACCATCAGAGGCAAATAAAAAAATCTGATGCTTTTTAATAACCACAGTAGTTTGTCTAAGTACCTCTTCTATCTGCCAATATGAGCAAAGACTAGTTTTTACACTACAGTTCACAAGGACTTAACAATACAGGATTTCAAGTAAAGAGGATTTTTTACTAGTTTTTGAAACACAAATCTGATTGTCTGAGGTGCTTTTAAAGCACTTCGTGGAATTTTTGAAAAGTAAATGCTCAGTGGAAATACCTAGCTGTCTCCTGGACCTTGCCATGAGCGATTAGACTGTTTTTCCTAGGAAATTAAGTACCCTTGTCTGCCTGGTGCCTAATGAAGTAGGTGACTGCAGAAGAGGTGCAGCTGACTTATGTTCACTCTCTCTCCTAGGATGACACGTACACAGAAAGTTACATCAGCACGATTGGTGTGGACTTCAAAATCAGAACTATAGAACTAGATGGGAAAACAATCAAGCTTCAGATAGTAAGTAGTATTTCTCAACTCTGGGTACTTTAATCTGTTGGAGCACAGATTCATAGCTATTGATAGTAAACTTTGTACTTTAAGAGATACCGTCCCTGTTACAAGAGGTGAGGCAGTTCTCACAAGATTCCAAGACTTCATGACATGTCCTTAAAGAAGGATGCTTATTATCCAGGCTGTTTGCCTGAAAGAGGAGACTGTGTGCTGGAGTGCTCTCCTATCAAAGTTGGTCTAGTTCTGCAGTATTTAGCAAGGATTTGTGTAAGTGCAGGAATACCACACAGTTGTCCAAGATGACTGAATTCCACAGCAGCTGTTCTTAGCAGACTGCACTATCTAGTGCTGGAAACTGCTTTTGTTGGCCTGAATGGAAAACCTGACACAAAGGCTTGTAACTGGTCTCTCTGCCTTAGCACTGGGTGGTGTTCTCTGGTTATGCTTTTGGCCTTTCACTTGGCAGTTCTTTAATCTTGAAACACTCCAAAGGGTGACTTGGTGTAATGAAATCTAATATCTGTGCAAGGTCACACAATCCTTGTCAGCCACTGCTTCTAGCTCAAGCAGAGGCTCTCAGGACTTGAAGGCAATGACTCAGGGATTGCATGTTGTGGAGCAGGAGTCCAGCTCACAGCCAGAAGCCTGAGCCTCCAGACTGTAGCTGTCCTGAGTGTAGAGCAGCCCACTAGGAATGCTGTCACTGCTGAAGACTGTCTGAGAGTCTGTTTTTAATGTGCAGCCAGCCCTATTCTTGATGCTGCTTCAGGGAGAGAAATGTTTGGGTGACTGCTGCCCTGTCCTGGTGTGGGAAGAGGTTAAGCAGCTAATGTCTCTCAACTCTGCCAGTAGGAGTAGGGAACCAGTTTTGTTTGTGTTGTTGCCTTTAAATACCTTTGCTGGAGCTGCTGTGCCAAGGAAGTTGCAGGGAGTGGTGATGTTGGAGACCTGCAGCTCTCTGACCTTATTCCTTAACAGGTTTTCAAGCCCCAGCTTGTGTTTGCTCTTCTGACCAGTGAACCATGGCTGCTTCATGGGGCAAAACTGCTTCATGTTTTCCTCCAATCTCTTGACTACACTTGGCTGAAGCCAAATAAATGAGCA
Organism: Acanthisitta chloris; assembly: GCF_000695815.1. Lineage (NCBI taxonomy): Eukaryota > Metazoa > Chordata > Aves > Passeriformes > Acanthisittidae > Acanthisitta > Acanthisitta chloris. Next base: position 13,568 of record NW_008689703.1, on the reverse strand, counting down.
CTTGCAGAGAAGTGCCTGCTGAAGTGTGCTTCTTAGCTCAAATACTTCATCTCCTCCAATGCTATTTGCTGCTTACAGTTTCAGAGCTGCTTCTGTAGCTGTGACCTGGATATGTTTGCAGTTGTGTGACTGATTCACTGAGCTGTGTTTCTGGAAGCTGATGGGTGACAGTGGCACAGCCATGCTGCAGTAACTGACCCTGTTACTTGTCTTGTAGTGGGACACAGCAGGACAGGAGAGGTTTCGGACTATCACTTCCAGTTACTATAGAGGAGCTCATGGCATCATAGTGGTGTATGATGTTACAGACCAGGTAAGTCTTCAAAAACCTGTGCCTGGAGAGTTTTTCCAGGCTGATAAGTAAATAAAACCAGGAATGTAACAACTGGGCATGTCTTAAGGACACAGTGACATGGTTCTCCAAGCTGCATTAAGGTTTATCAAGCCAAACATGTGTGTTCATCTCAGGTTTGGGGCTGAATGCAGAAATAAAAGGAGCAGTGGGATTTGTGGCTCTAAAGTAATTGTATCTTAGGCTTAACTTGAGACTTGTTGAGCAGGTAACTGATTGTTCTGTGTGAATACTTCTCACCCTGCCTTTGGTAGCAGGAAGTCTGAGTTACTGATGGAAATTGTTGAAAGATTTGTGAATGTACTTGAACTTTGGTCTGCAGTGAAAACTGGCACTTGGAACAGAAAATTGTCAGCATGTGTGCAGGGTATAACTGAGCCAGTGTTTGCTGTGAAAGAATCTCTGAAGATTACTGGGGCATTTGTCCTGTTTGAAGGGCACTTGGGAAGTGTAGGGTTTCCTGAATTAATAGAAAAAGAACAATTGTGTTCAATCACTAACTGGAATATGAGTCCAGCATTTCTTGAGTCAAAGGCATCTCTACAACAAAGTGGTTTGCACCTAATACCTGGTGCTTTGTAAACACCTGGGATTCTTGTGGTTTCTGCTGTGTGCTGTGTCTTTATCTCTGCTATAGGAGGAGGAAGAGTCACAGATGGTAGAGGCTCTTGAATAATCAAGATATGGAGCAGGGAACAATAATGGGAGGAGAGCAGGAAAGGCTGACTGTGTAGGGCTTGGAGCAGGACCTCAGGAGCTGTATGGATCCTGTGGTGGCTGTACTGCCCTGAGGCCATCAAGGGCAGATGGCAGCATTGTGGTTGTGCATCATACTAAGTGCACTCCTTCATATTCCTTCCTGGTCATTACCACATGGATAGTGCTGAACTTTCCTCTTGGTCAAGGGTCTTGCTTACAGCTCTCTTGTCTTGTAGGAGTCTTTCAATAATGTAAAGCAGTGGCTGCAGGAGATAGACCGCTATGCCAGTGAAAACGTCAACAAGTTGTTGGTGGGGAACAAATGTGATCTGACCACAAAGAAAGTAGTAGACTATACAACAGCAAAGGTATGTGGATGCTGATGTATTGGCTTGGCTGAGCACCTGCTCTACTCTGTAATGCACTTTGGGTTCTGGTGCAGGGAAGTGCTGTGGTACACAGATTATGTCAGTGCCACAAATGTGGGCAGTTGATGACCCCCTGCCCTGCAGGTCATCGTCAGACCAGAGATGGGGTGTGGGGTGGAATCTGGGAATGTGTGGCTTGTCCAGCAGTGCACCAGGAAACAAGGTTGATGTATGAGCTTACTGTTTGCTGTTTCTTGATTTGCAGGAATTTGCAGATTCTCTTGGAATTCCATTTTTGGAAACCAGTGCAAAGAATGCCACAAATGTAGAACAGTCTTTCATGACTATGGCTGCGGAGATTAAAAAACGGATGGGCCCGGGAGCGACAGCTGGTGGTGCAGAGAAGTCCAATGTTAAAATTCAGAGCACTCCAGTCAAGCAGTCTAGTGGAGGTTGCTGCTAAAACTTGCCTCCCCCCCTTTTGTCTCACAACAATGAATTTGCAATCTGAACCCAAGTGAAAAAAAAAAATTGCCTGAATTGTACTGTATGTAGCTGCACTACAACAGATTCTTACCGTCTCCACAAAGGTCAGAGATTGTAAATGGTCAATACTGACTTTTTTTATTCCCTTGACTCAAGACAGCTAACTTCATTTTCAGAACTGTTTTAAACCTTTGTGTGCTGGTTTATAAACGTGTAATTCCTTGTTGCTTTTCCTGATACCAGACTGTTTCCTGTGGTTGGTTAGGATGTATTTTTGTTTTGATGTTTCTATTGGCATGTTTAGATGTCAGGTTTAGTCTTCTGAAGATGAAGTTTAGCCATTTTGTATCAAACAGCACAACAGTGTCTGTCACTTTCCATGCATAAAATTTAGTAAGATATATGTAAGATCAATTTGCTAGTTCCTTCTTGTAGAATTATAAATGGAGAGATCACACTATCTGATTAATAGTTTCTTCATACTCTGCATATAATTTGTGGCTGCAGAATATTGTAATTTGTTGCACAATATGTAACAAAACTGAAGAAATGTTTAATAAATATTGTACTTATTGGAAGTAATATCAAACTGTATGGTGATAAATATTGTCTTAATTTGTATGGCTAAGGGGGAAATTAGGCTTGCATTGTGCACAAAACATATCTGTGTGTGCAGCCATGGCTCTCAGACCTTCCAGTAGCCCAGAGCCCTTCCCTGCAACTCAAACCAGTGACTATGGCCCAAAAGCCTGAGCTGTCATGGTGCTTAAGGCACATGTGCTGTACCAGAAACACCCAGCCAATGTTCATGGAGGCATAATGCACTCTGAATGTACAACAGTTCCCTAACTTAGTCTTGGAACTTAACTTATTTCTCAAGGACTCTATTTAGGGAATTCCTGTTAGCTTTGCATAGTAGGGGAGAGAACAGTATTTCCCTAACACAAATGATTTCAGAAAAGCCTTGAGGAGGTATAACTTTCTACCAGTATGTCTTTTCTATATACTGTTACTTCCATCTTCTTTTACTCAGTAGTCTTCTGACTTAGTGCAACAGCTTAGCTTCTATTCCCTTCTGCAGAGAGGCACCAGGAGGTTGACATGGGGACAGTGAGGCCCTACCAAGCTCTTGCTCAAAGTAGGGGCATCTCAAACAATTTGGAACTAACCAGCAGCCAAGAGGTTTTTGGATGGTGTGATATTCTTTGTACAGAGCTAATCAACTCATTAGTGCCTGATGTCTAGCTAAAAGCCACAGGAAAGCTAGCCTATAACACTTCCTATACATGTAAAATTGTTCAGCTTTATCTAAACTCAAATGTTCAGCCTATTCTGTAAATAGTTTCATGTTTGAAAGACCATGTAACATTCCCCTAGTAGTAAATACACCCTGTGATAGTAAAAATATAGCCTAGGTATGTTGTGAGGTATAAACTAAAACTGGTGCAAATATCCTCTGATTTTTTTTGGGGGGGGAGGGGTGACTTTGGCTAACAGCTTTCTTCAACATAGTTGCATAAATCAACAGGCAATTGTAATACATAAAGTATTGTCATGGTTAAGTTGAACTCTTCCACTTGAGACCTTCACAATAAAGTGATGTGCTTTCTAGTAGAGATGTGCTTGTTGGTATAATTCATTCTCAATGTGACTTGGCTGCTCCTTGAGAGCAGGAGAGCAGTGAGTGCTGCTGAGGTCAGGAAGTGAAGCAGAAGGAGGTATGTTGAGGGTAGAACATCTTCCCTTCAGAGAAGTGCACAAATGAACTTCAATGTCAGCTGCCTGCTACATACTATCCAAACCAATGTTAATATATACAGTAATAAAAGCATTGCAAAACCAACTTGGGCTACACCAGGTGTTTGGTGGTTATTTGTTTTCCCCTCAGCCATTACTGGGTTGCTGTGCTGGTGCTGGTCAATGCTGGAGCCTGTGATGAGGGTAGAGCAGGCCTAAAAATTCTGGAAAATGGGACTGAAGTCTCGTACCTGTGTAAGCTGAAATATTAGATGCTTGTGACATAATGGGTAAAAAAAATTGCCACCATTTAAGATGAGGTAGAAGATGGGAGAGTATCAAAAAAACCCCACAAACACCGATGAATTATTTGTCATAACTACTTCAGGTTAACTGTGCTTTCACCTTCTGCTTGTGCAGAACAGAAATGTCACTGTGTTCTCACAGAAATGGGAGGAAATGATGTATTCTGGCACAAAAACACAGTGATAACCATTTAGTTTAAAGGTTATTTAAAGCCAAGTATCAACAGTCTGTAACTTTTTTGGCCACTTATCTTGTGAGATGCTCTTTCTGGTAAGAGTTTGGAAACCCTTGATGAAGGTTCTGTGAGCAGTGACTAACTGCACTAGCTGTAAGAGGGGAAGGGCACAACTGCTCACCCAGGGAAACCAGCACAGCACTAACAACACAGCTACTGCCAACAACAGGTTATACAGAACCTATTCCTTCCCGAGCTGTACTCACTTGTTTATTATTTGAGATTCAGCATACTGGATTTTTGTGTTTATGCACAAGAAAACTGAAAGTTAAACAGGCAGGGAGTGGTAGTTATAAACAAGCATTCACTTTGCTCCCAAGAACCAGAAGGAGTTGCTATTTCTTGGCTTCTAGCACCTATTTTTGACGAGCATAAACAAAACATGAGAGCAGAGCTATTAAAATCACACAGCTTTACTTAGCAGTGAGCTGCACGGCACACGGTGCATTACTCAGTTAAAAACTCGATCTGTTCCTGACATTTTGCTAACACATGAACAGGACACTTCCATGAAAAAAAAAAAGCTATGTTAAAAAACAAAACAGGAAAAGGCCAGCTGGATCCTCCTCACTCACACAACTCCAGACATCCTGTTGTACGGTGCACCTTCCCCGAGCCACGGTACAAGCCCACACTGCAATCAGCCCAGGTGGGCTAACTGAGCACATAGTTTGGCATCTCTGCAAGAGATGACGGCAGTGGTTTGGTGCTTGAAATTCTTATCAGCCCTCCCAAGACTGGCTAACGAGGTCCAGGTCTGGCAGAGGAGGCACCTGAAACAAAATAGGTTTGCAAAGAAACAAAGAAAACCCTCCCCCATGCTGTACTTCAGCAGGGTACAGCTAGGTGGAGGTAGCAATTAAACACTACTTAAGATATTGTTGTGCTCTTCTAAGAGGCTGTCACTCCTGTTTCTCCAGTTTTATTTGAAGGAAGATGGTCAAGAAAGTGACATACAAGTTTTCTAGCCCCTATTTTATACCTGAATTCACTTGCTTCCCTTTCCCACCAAGCAGAATGTTTCCAAGAAAACACAAAGCTAAAAAAAAAAACAAACCCTTCCTCATCTGCCCTCTGCGGTGTGAGGCATTTGGGCAGAGCAGCTGTCTGTGCCAGGCTGCTGCTGTCCCCCCAGCCCTGGCTGACCGTGAGCTGCCATCGCTCTCCTCACGCTCTTGGGTTTCATCAGCTGGGTCACCCACACTGCTCTTGCCCTGACACACAGTTAGAGCTCACAGGGAATCCATTTTGAGACGTCCCTCACGTCTCTTAGGCTTTCCAAACATCAGATTAATAGAGCCTGATGTGTAGTGTTAGCTAATTTAAGTGTTGCTCTTCCTATGCTTCCTCCCCTCTTCCCCCTCTGCAGAAAGGCTGGTTTGCCCCTGCTTACCCATGGAGCAGCTGTGTGCTGCACCCTCCTCATCCTCCATCGTGTCCTTGCCCTGCACAGGACCCACAGCAGCTAGAATGGACTTGTACAAGTGCTCTGCATGGCTTTCAAGCTCTTCTGACTGTTTGGCAATCAAACCCAGTGTGTCTTTCAGAGCTGGAAACAAATACATGAACGGAGGTGATAGCAATGGGATAATTCAGTGTCTGTAAGAGCAGAGTTCTGCTTGCCCACACAGATTTTTGAAGTAAATTGAATGTTAGAAGTCCATAATCTGATGTTCACTCCATCCACATTGTGGTGCAGAGTTTGGAGAGAGGTGGAAAGTGACCTAGGAGGCTGTCACCAGAGTGACTGCTGCACACGTGCTGTGCACCAGCCAGGCTGGGCTGTGTCCCCAGACTGGCTGCTGACACCCACACAGGATGCACCAAGTGCAAACAGGGTGAAAAATCACCCTACTGCACTGGACAAAAGCATCTCCTCCCAGCTGCAGTCCATCAGCACCCACAGCCTAGCAGGAGATCACCTAAAGGGCCTCTAAAAGGCCGAAACTGCTGCACACGTGCTGTGCACCAGCCAGGCTGGGCTGTGTCCCCAGACTGGCTGCTGACACCCACACAGGATGCACCAAGTGCAAACAGGGTGAAAAATCACCCTACTGCACTGGACAAAAGCATCTCCTCCCAGCTGCAGTCCATCAGCACCCACAGCCTAGCAGGAGATCACCTAAAGGGCCTCTAAAAGGCCGAACAATCCATCATCCTCGATGGATGGATCAGCAGAAGGTCAGGGTCAAGGCATGGGGCAG
>NW_008689703.1:357-7158 GCF_000695815.1 Acanthisitta chloris | reverse complement strand
AAGGTCAGGGTCAAGGCATGGTGCAGCCAAAAGCTTCAGTAATTGCTTCAAGCCTCCATATCACCTCACCTCCAAGTCCATGGGCAGCAACAGAGGTGTAAAACCCTTTTTCTTCCCACCACTTCCCCATCCCCAGACACACGGGGTCAGGGATTTTGGGGTACAGATGCTATTGCCAGCATCACTGTCTATGTCCATGCCCAGCTCCACTCCTCACCTGGTGTATTTGATGCCATGCAGTCCAAGAGAGCTTCTCCCCTCTCCAACACACTCTCTGTCAGGCTCCGGTGGTCAGCCACATCCTTCCTGAACTCCTGGCAAGGAAAGGAGAAGAGCAGCACTGCTTGGAAGGGTTTTTTGGAAGAGACACACCTGTGGCAGCTTGCCCAGAGAGCAGGTTCCTGGTGCTCCCAACTCTGGCTTTGCAAACCCAGTGCACCTTGGCCAATTCCAGCAGTGCCTGGCTTCCCACTGCTTGCTGCCTGCAGCACTGGAGATGGGGAAGCAGAGCCAGTGGTGATACCTACCAGGTAGCGATGCAGCGATGCCGTCACACTCTCGGCATCCGGCAAGGGTGGCACCCAACTGTTGGTGACATCCACCACATCGTACAACCAGCGGATCAGCTCTTCCAGCTGGCAGCAAAACATCTACTTAACAAAGCATAACAAAAGGGGTTAGGGATCTAGTTCTGCAACAAAGGTGGGGAAGGGACAGGAACAGGCAAACCAGTGGTGTTTCAGAAAGCACCTGCTCCTTGCTCGTCTCCCCCTGCCTGCTCCCCACAAACATCCCAAAGCACGGGAAACCAAGGATCAATGGAAAAACAAGGAAAAAAACAACTTAAATTCCTGAACATTCCCTTCAAATCACCGTGTGGCAGGAACTGAGGGTCACCATGCAATGTCTGCATAGAGAGGTGCTGGTAGCACCCAGGCTGAAGGAAGGGGTTTGCCTTCACCACCTCTGAGTCCGAGACACCCTCCTCCTCCTTCTCCTCACTGGAGCTGTGCAGTCAATTTGTAGTTGCTTTTCCCCAAGGGTTCGTCTCGTTCAATTAAGTCCTTTCATTTATTTTTAAAGCGTCTCGGTCAGGGATTATTTTTGTAAGATGGTGCATGAAACCCGGGGCCCCTGTTGGCACCAAAACCAGACTCCAAGCCCTGTTCCTGCTCCTCAGGAGTCAGGGGCTTGCTATAAAGCTGAGCTGCTTCCCCCTGGCACTGAAGAAACAGATACAGAAAACATCCTTTTGAATCAGCAGAGTTATTCCCATACAAGAGGAGGGGATGAGTCTGCAGCCATGTGCATGATAATAATTGCTCTCCTGCAAACAGCCCAGCATTGCTTCCAAGTTCATCCCAACACTGGGGTGGGGAAGACAATGGAGGGGAAGGCAGAGAGCAGTGCCTGCTGGCCAGGGAACACAGCACTGGTGGCAGAATGGCCATGAGGCATCACTTGCCCAAAATATAAAAATTCACAAAATAATCAGGAAACTCTTCAGAGTTGCTGCAGCTCCTGCCTCTTCCCTGGTGCAGCAGCACTGCAGGATGGGTGAGCTGGGGGAAGCTGAGTCTCCTCTGAGCCTGGCCCTGTGATACTGAGCCCCAGGAAAAGCAAGACAGGCTCTTGCTCCATCAGAAGGAATTATCTGCTCCGGTGAACTCCCCTGCATCAATTAATACCAGCTGCCAGGCAGCACACGTCATGCAGAAAGGGAAGCCTTAATTAATTGTGCCATAAAGACAGGCATGTTTTATGTGAGACCTTCCCACAATAAACTTTATTTCTGGTCTCAGCCTACCTTAACACACTGGGCAAGGGACTCACTCTGCTGCCTCTTCTTCGGATGCCCCTTGACCCGTGGTTCATCCAGGTACATCCCATCCAGTGTGTCCCTCAGACCAGACAACAGATGAAGCCTCTGCAGAGGATCCCTACGGATCCAGCCACATGATTCTGTGTTTTCCCAGCTGGGCTTCTGAGAGCTGCAGCGTTGCCACAGTCCAGCATGACCACCAATATTCCCTCTTCCATCCCTGCCACTCGCTTCTCCGAAAGGAGCCAACCTGGATGAATGGGTCTGCCTGCTGTTGCTGTGACTTGGAAGGTTACGGTGGTCATGCCCAGGTGTCCTTACAGCTAAGGAAAGATTGGATAAAAACTGAGCCAGCCTTTCCAGCTCCTGCAGTCTTGGAGGCAGGGAAAGAAATTCTTCATCACCCTCCCACTCCTTCCTCAGTGGGAGCACTCCTGTGGTAGGTAAAAACCTACTAGTGCTTTTCACCTGCCCTGTGTAGTTTGGGAAAGGGCTCCCTCTGGTATCCCAGCTTCTCCCCTCTCCAGCAGGGCGCCCAGGTGACCTTGGCCCAGCTGGCTCTGTTGTTACATCCTTAGCCAAACCTCTAGGAGGACGAGAGGAAGTACCCTTTGAGATGGATGCTTTGGCAATAGGCAAAGGTTCGTAGTACGAGCCAGCTCCTGAGCGGCCTCTTTTCCCAGGCCTCGGTGTGGAGAACTTCTCTGCAGAGGCCATGAACCCCCAAAGTCCATTTTTTCCACTTCCCTGACCCTGCCCACCTTGACCATAGATGCTGGTGGACCTCGACGTGGCTCCAGGAGAAACAGAAAAGCTGTCCAAACCTATTCCCGAGTCATGGAGGAAAGGCTCTGGCACCCTGCCCAGCTTGTACCTTGGCTTCAGCGGATAAGCATAATCCAGCAAGTCCTCATACTCTTTGTTGGGGTTCCAGTGGGGAGAGCGACGGTCTGGAGATGGGGGTAAGGAATCTGGTATGGCACAGGCCCAGTAATCAGCTTGGTAGGAGGATATCTCTCGGACGCGCCCCACGGCGGCGTGGTAATCCAGCAGAGGATGGAAGGGCTCACACGCCCGCAGGGCTCTGCCTTCTGCTGCACCCCATGGGCAGCACAGCCCCCGGGCAGTGCTGGGGGCTGCAGGAGAAGGGACACCCGTGCTGGCTTCCAAGCTGCCACATGGCTCCTCGGACAGACCGTTCTCCTCTGAGGACAGAGCGGAGAGGCTCAACACGGAGCGGCTCCGCAGGGCGCTCCCGGGGCTGGGCGGCGTTTGGGGCCGCAGGAGCTCTGGGGTGGATGGAAATGGGGATTGACCTCCCAGACTTTGTCTGTGATAGCCAACATGGGCATCGTGGTGGCTGCCAGCAAGGATGGTCTCCTCTGCAGAGCTGTGCTGGCTGGAAGGGCTGGATGCCGGGTCCCAACGGCCCAATGCCTTCACCTGCTCAAGGACAGCATGGAAAAGGAAAGGGAGAGAGAGACATGCATAAAATGAAGCACAGCATCCAGACAAAAGGCTCTTTTGTGCCAGGATATGGAGATAAAAGCCCAGCCCTGGACCTGCCATGAACTGAGGCTGGAAGTGGAACTCTGTTCCATCTGTGGGACAGCCCACTGCTGCTCAGAGCCCAGAGTGGGGCTTGCTTCTAAGAAAAAGCATCCCAAGGGAAGCTGCACAAGTTGTCTAGCAGCAAGAGGTATTTATTTAAGGAGCACTGTCCTGAGCAAATCTCCAGCTCTGCAGTGGCAATATGGGAATGGAAGCAACAGCTTGGGTGTTAGAGCCCAAATCTTTCCTTTCCTACCACATGTCTTAGCCTGGGCAGGGGTGGGCACACTGGCTGGAGGAGCTGGAAAGCCCTTGCTAGGACAGCCCCAACAAACAAGTTGCCTTGGACCTCCTGTACGTACAACCCTCTCACCTGCTGTTCTTCTGAGGAGAGGAACCAGCAACTAACACGATGAGGCGCATCACCACCGTCAGCAGCTCTACAAATCAGTGTCTCTTCCTCCGAGAGGCTTGGTCTTGCTCTGGGAAAACTGGATGCAGATGCTGAAGACACTTCTGGATGGCAGCTTGAGCCTCCCTGGGTAACACCAGTGGCCAAGTGACTGTCTCTGCTCATTGCCACACTTTCTGTCCCCTGTGGGCAGGGCTTGGCTTCCTCTGCCCCTAAAAGCTGGTGCAGGCTGTCTGCTAGCTCCGGGTAGTCTGTCTCCACCTCTGCACAGTCCCACCTACCATCGCCCTCGGCGTTCCCACTCAGTGAGGCTTCGGAAGGTGATTTTCCCACATCCACAGCCATTAGCACACGACTTCTTCCACAAGCCTTGGGCTCTCTGAAACACACAGCACACAGTAACAGCAACTCGCTGTGCCCCCTCATCTCATTGCCAAGGAAAGACACTGGGTTAGCTAATAATGATAAGCTTAAGCATGATCTGGGTCAGACCCCAAAATTCATAAAGTGGCATCTTGGTGTGTCAAGTGGGACAGAGGAAAGAGCAAACCCTTATATCTCAGCAGTGTTTTCTGGTTTTGAGGACATGGCAAAATCTAACGAAAGCCCTGACCATGCTGAGAACAAACCTGGGCTATACACCTCTCTGGCACAGTGCAACCACCTCCTGAATTAAAGGCCAATCTCACTAACAGTATGTGAACCATGAGGTCACTGGGCCCAAAGTGAGACATCATTAACTGGGACATAAAGCACCTACTAGTGTGGCTGAGCCTTGAAGTCTGTTGGGGAGGAAAGTAGAGGGGTTTTTAAAGATACAGACTCAAAAGCTTGAAATGGAAACCACCCATAAGCAAGAAGTAGATATAAAAAGTCAGAGGGTGAGGTAGGAGGCTGTAAAACTCAAACTTGGCACTTAGATCTGCAGCTTCTGCCTCAATTCATGAAATTAACTCTTTGTGAAAACAATGACTGGAAATATTTGCTCAAACAATGACACTTCCAAATGTTCTGTACAGCCAAGCCCAGTGCATCTTGCCTCAACACCTTCTAACATGAGATATTATACTCAAAGCCTGAGCTCCGGGTGCTCCACACGTGGAGATGTTCCACCACTCCTCCCTCACTCCTCACACTGGGCTTGAGTGAAGAGCTGCTCCAGGACAACCCATGAGCCAAATCAAGGAGACACAATATAGCCTCTTCCAGCAACTCCAGCCCAAACCAGGGTCCTGGCAGTAGGAAAACACCAGCAGTGGTTTTGCTGGTCCTCAGCCAGCTACTGCCAATGGAGAGGTCCAGGCCAGAGAGCATCAGCGGCAAACTCAACCCAGAATGAAATTTTAAAAAAAGGAGGAAAGAAGGAATTCCAAAACAATACATGGAAGTGGGAAACAAGCTGATCCTCCCTCCCTCCGTCAGCTCTTTTGTCACAGGCTTCTGGCAACAGAGGTTTTCCCACGGGCAGAACCCATGAACGGGAACAAAGAGCGGCAGGACAACGCACCGGGTCTCCAGGGGAGACCAAATCCCCAGCAGAGCCACAACCTGTGTCAGGCTCTGCAGCTGCCTGCCCCACTCCTCAGGGCCAGCAGCTATATTCAGCAGGGCAGCAGCTGCAGAGAGGACAAGCATAGCCTGGGCTCTGCTAGCCCTCCACACAGGCCATGTCCCTCAGCCCACACCTGCACTCCCCAACTTGGTTGCTTCAGTTGCTACCAAAGACAACCCTACACACATCATGTTATCTTAAATCAATGGTATTGCTCTCTTTTGCCCTCGGAGAGGTTGTACATCCAAACAAAAAGGCATGGTCATTGCAATAAATGTAATCAATAAACCTACCCCTGCTGTGGGTAGTGATTCAAAAATATGTATACCAAAGAAAAAAAAGCTTAACAAGGCATCAAAGCAGCTTTTAATGTGACTGTGCAGTAATTAACAATCAAATTCAGTTTATTTTTAAGAAGATGCCACATCAAATTCCAAGGGATGTTGAGCATCATTACCTCCATCAGATATAGTGCCTTGAGCCAGGCATCAACCCAGTAAAAATAACTATAAAAAACATATAGAAGCTTGACCTTAACTCTGAAGAGTATGTGTTAAGCAACGTGAAATAAAACTTACAGGTCACCACCTGTAAGCTCTTTTCATAACTGTGTGGATGAGCACAAAGGCTGAATATTCTGAATTTAAGATTATTTGTTATCTTACGGAGGCAGCATGCAGCGACTGACATCTCTGTGATGCCATTGGTCTTTAAAAAAAGAGCAAGCGCTGGTTCACAGGTTCATTAAACCTCCAGAAGCTAAGTGGAAGCTAAAGAGAAACCAGGAAACCTGCCAATACACAGGAGTGAGAGTAAATCTGCTTATTTCAGGATTTGTAAGGGTACTCAAAGGGACACCAGAGATTTCACTGCACTTTCAGGCAGCTGATTTCAATTAACTTCACGGGGAGTTGGTTACCCGACCAAACCTGGACACAAAGGAGACAGGGGGTGGTGTCACATACCCCACAGACAGAACAACCCGGCAAAGAGTCACATTTAAAATCTAAGTGAAAACACTAAAGCCGCTAAGTGCAACTCCCAGCTACACAAGCATCTAGAAAACAAGGTTTCTCACCGTTTTCCAACAAACCCACAAAAACTCAGGTCAGGCAGCCAGTGGTGGTGACGCACCAGGATTGACCCCCACGCTGGGAAGAAGCAAGCCCAGGTCCTCGAGCAGTGCTAAGAGGGATGTACGACCACAGCTTTAGACACGGTGGAGACTTTCCACTGGCCTCAAAACCGCAGGAAAACAGCCAAAAATCCCAGCTACACCCAATCCCTCCATTGTGTCCGTACCGGCGGCACAGAAACAGTACCCACGGTCAGGATTTTAGATAACAGGAGAAGGCAGTGACTGTTTCACTCGTTCCAGCAGGGAAGGTCCGCAGGGATCTCTCCTGAAAAGCAATCCCTGAACTTTTCCACGCACAAAGCCTGGCGGACAAGGAGGGCTCTGTC
>NW_008689703.1:0-270 GCF_000695815.1 Acanthisitta chloris | reverse complement strand
TCCGCCTCCCACTGGCTCCGATTGGGCTGGGGAACATTTTTGGGGTTGTTTTGGGGGAAAAAAATCAGGTTTTTGCCCCAAACCAGGTCGAGGTTTGGTATTTTTTGGCTCTTTGCACGCTTTCTGCCCGGAAAGCCTTGCCGCGGCTGAAAAAACCGGCAACTAACCGAACAGATAAGACACAAAGGTAACAAAGCCGCGGAGGCCGCGTACCCTGGACGCGCCGGGATCCAAGCGCAGCTCTCCCGCTCCGCCCGCGCACCGCGGCCC
>NW_008689702.1:693-7429 GCF_000695815.1 Acanthisitta chloris | reverse complement strand
GAAGACCTCTGAGCAGCGTTGTTTCACTTCTGAAGCTTTTGGTTCAGCTGTGACAAGAGATCAATCCTCATCTGTTGGAGGAGCGGCTGGGGGATGGATTCGTGGGGCGGGGAGTTCTCCTTCCTCGCTTTGCCGCGTAGTGCTCCTGGCACAGCCTGGTTGATGATGCTTTTCCCCCTGTGTTTCAGTGCCCTGTGGAGGGGAAGGGAGGTGTTCTGCAGAAGTCCCTCCTGGGAACCAAAGTGTGGCAGCGTGGCTCTGCCTTGCGAGCTCATTAAGTGAATAAATCTCAGGGATGCTCGGTTCAGATGGGGCTCCTGCAGGGAAATTTATAAAGTCATTAAAAACATTTTAATGGAAAGTACTAACCATCTATAACATGGCATCTGTTGTCACATCTTTGGAAAAACACATCTAAATTAAGAGGATGGGAGACAGTGAGACAGACTGGTGGGCTTTCTGTGGAAACAGCCAGCTGGCCAGGGCTGTGAGGGAATATTGGTGGAAACTCCTTCCCATCTGTAGCATCAGGCCAGGCCCTGGCTCCCTGGACTGCTCTGGGAGCATCAGGCAGAGCTGTCTTTGGCAGGAGTCAGACCAGAGAGGAGTGGAGAGGGAAGAGAGAAGCAGCTCTGTGATGTTTCTATCTCATCCCTCAGCAGGTGTGAAGACATGAGAGAGGGTTTGTGGGGAAAGTATGGAGGAACATCTGCAAGGAGCTTTGACATCTCTGCACTTGCATCAGCCTGGAGAAGAGGGAGTGTCCTCTGCTGTTAAAATGGGGTGAAATGGGCAGGGCAGAGAAGGGAAATAAACTTGAGGTGATCCCACATGGCATCAGCTGCTTCATGTTCCTTCTGGGTGAGCGAAACAACTGGGTCCTGCTTCACTTTCACTGGGGTGTTTCAGCCCTGATGGACAATAAGCAGTAAGTGGCTTTGATGTGAGAATGAGTGCCAGCAGGGAAGGGGTCGGACAAAAAGGTGGTGGGCTTCTGGTACGGTGTGGTTCTCCAGTCCTCTACTTCTGACCTTGTCCCGTGGCACAGGCTTCAGGGCTGGTGCAGGAGGATTTGTAAAGTCATTGAAAGCATTTTCACTGGAAACACTGACCATCTATACTGCAGCATCTGCTGTGTCTCTGGAAAAGCCTGTCACCGTTCTGAGGCTCGGGGGCAGCCAGGCAGGCTGGTGGACCTTCTGCTGCAGCAACCAGCTGCTCAGCAACCACTTCTGCTGAGAGCTGTGCTTTGTGCTGCTGCTGCCTTGAACATGTTTTTTTGCAGCTCAGTGTCTTCCCCTTCGGACCTGCCATGGAACATCCTCCAGCCGCCCAGCTCCTATGGTGGAAACGGGGAATGCAGTGGCCCCTGCCCTGACCAGGTGTGCTGGGACTGCCACAGGCAGCATGGCAGAGCTGTTGTGGGCAGCATTTCTGCTCTTTGCCTTTCAGCCTGGTCTGGAGGTCGTTGGCTGCCTCCAACATCTCTCTCCAATTCCCCACAAGTGTGGGAAATAGCCAGCCTGGTTCTTACAGTCACATGTCCAATCCAAGGGGCAAACAGGAGCCTGAGTCCCAGGGCAGTCACGCTTTGTGCTTTTGATTTGCTGTACTTCCTCCTCCCCAAGAGCGTGGGAGGGAGTGAGGAGCTGTGGGGGGCTCTGCAGAGGGAAGACCCACAGCACCTCACTGAGCCAGGCGTTGGGTCCTTGGGTCATGGTTTTTGGCAGGGTGAAGCGGTCTCTTGGAAACCAACCAGACTGGTGGGTCCAGCAGAACATCTGCTTGGCTGAGCTGGAGAATTTTTCCATGCAGCCTTGGCTTGTCAGTGTGCTCTGTGGCCTTCAGGATGGCTGGAATGTCTTAAGCCTCACACCACAGTGGGCAGAGGTCCCCTTTGCCTCAGACCTCAGACTTGGCATGGGGAGTTTGTGCTGCTGTCCTGATTCTGCATTGTGTCCGAAACATGGGTCGTGTTGCTGAGCCCACACCGGGGCAGATGTGTCTTCCTTGGTTGTATTTACTGGTTGTATTTACTCTGATCTCTTCCATTCCAGGGGTGCTGCTTTTAACAAAGTTCAACAGCAAAATAATGCAGAGAGTTTCTCATCTTTGCCTGATGCTGTTCCCCTGCCTGCACTGGGGCTGCAAGGGTGTTTGGCTTGGCCTTGGCAGGAGGTGCATGGCAGGAGCGGCTGGGAGAGCTGCCTGTACTGCCTGCTTTGCCTCTCTCATGGGCCTGGGGTTGAAATAGAAAAACAAGAGAAAACCAAGAAGGGATTTGTTTCTGTTCCAGTCAGTGTTAGGGCATCGCAGAGAGAGGTTTGGTTGGGCAGGCAAGGTCGGGCTCAGGACAGCAGTGGGTCACAGGGTGAGGACAGCTCTGGTGGCCTTACACATCTGCCTTTCCCTCCGGAGTAGGAGGTGGCTCAGGTGATGTCTCTGAAGGAGCTACTGCTTCTGTAATTTCCAGCGGCCGCTGCTTGGCTGTGTGGAAACCTCATCCCTGTGGACAGGCCACCTTGAGTTCTGCTGCCTGGAGACTGAGGTACTGCTCTCCTTTTCCAGGTCTAGGCTGTCCAAGAGGCCAGGGTCCTCATCCCTAAGGACCTTCTCCTCCAGCCTCTCATCTGCATGTTAGCTCTGTCTGAGCGACCCTTGTGGCTAGGAGCAATTCTGACCAACAGCAGAGCCTCAGATACCACCTGGGGAGGTGTCATTTGGAGCAAGGGAGAAGTTACCACCAGGTGACCCAACTGTTGCTTTTCGGTGTGTTGCTCACAGCTGGCATCTGGCTTATAGTGAGGACCCTTTGGTCCAGGTACCAGCACTCTAAGGGATGAAAGGAGATGGCTGAGCTGGTCGCACCTGGGACTTGCAGAGAGATGGACTTGAGCCCCTGGGCAATCCTTCTCCTCCCTCTGGCCCTGCTTTTTCAGTTGTTTGGCTGCTGTAACTTGCAAACTCAGCGAAAAGATTGCTGTTATTTTTGGGAGAAGGGGTAGGACTTAATTCTTCTGCTGGGTCAGTGCTCAGTCAGGTCCCTGGGGGCCCAGCCAGAAGAAGAGGCAGGTGTAGAGAGGAGGAGGAGACCAGGGATTCCCTTGCAGGGGAGAGTGGGTTAGCTGCAGCATCACCCTGTCGCTCTGTTCCAGCCACTGTCTCACTCAAACCCCTCATGGGGACAAGGGTGAGGCAGGCAAGGACCTTGATGCCAAGGGTGATGAGCCATCAGTCCCAAGTGGTTCATGTGACTTTTGCTTTTGGTAAGACTCCTCACTGATCATTGGTTTTATTGGTCTGTTTTGTTCCAGGCTGCAGTGGCTGACATGGATTTTCTCTTCATCTGCCCCTTTCTGCTGGCACTGCTGCTGACCCGGAGCAGTTTTGCAGACCTAGAAAAACAAAGGGTAGACTCTGGGTTGGAAATCTGTATCCTCTGCAGCCTGCCCCTCGTGACCCACCTTTGCTATCGTGCCTACTGAGGCTGGAGGGAGCTTATGCTTAGGGAAAGTTTCAGAGATCACAGAAAGGGGCACAAGGGAGTGGAAAAGAGAAGATCCAGAAGGACTGGGAAATTGCTGCTTTGCTTTTCTGTAGGAGGACTTTAGCCAAGCTTCTGTGTTTGCTAACCAAGCACCTGGCTTGGTGCAGGAGCAGAAATGGCAGCAGTGCCTGGTGTTCTCCTGCCTTTCCTTTCTGCTCTGTTGTGCTGAGCATTGAGCGCATTTCCCAGTCTCCTTTCGGAAGTGGCATGGCCAGCTGGGTGGCAGAGCACACTTGTGGGTCTCAGTGCTTTAGGGTCACCAACTGGGATGGTGGAAGAGTGGGTTTGTGGCACTTGGTCTCCTCTGTACCCATTTATTTATTGCCCATGAGGTGGTAGACTAATGCAAGCCCTTCTTATCATGCAACAGCATCCCCTGGTGAACGGGCAAAGTATGAAAAGATATTTAGTATGTGGAGACACATATGGGGCAAGTGGGAGTTCATATTCCTACTCCAACCCATCAGCCAGAGCAAGGGATGGCAAATAGAAAGCTCCCCACAAACTCTCAGCATTGTTAAGGGCCCTGCTGGAGTGTCCGGGCAAGGGGCTTACTGGAAATCCGTGTTTCATCCTGGCTCAGGCACTGCCTCCCAGCATCAGGCTCCCTGTGGAGAACTGGGGAGGGCTGGGAAGGTGCTGGCTGCCTGGTGGAGGGGGAGAGTGGGAGTGTGGTGGGAGAGTGCTGACAGTGCCCTTGACAGTGGTGCAGATAAGAAGCTGTTTGAGGTGAAGCGCAAGGACCAGATGAATGCGCTGAAGAACCTGATTGAGCTCAATGACGTCAACCAGCAGTACAAAATCATTGACATCATGCTCAAGGGACTCTTTAAGGTGAGCCACAGTGCAAGCTGCAGTCCATGAGACTGGGAATGGTGGCAGAAGTGGGGAGGGCTGGGGGGCCTCCATGGGGTCAAAGAGAAAAGCTGTGTGACAGGTGAGCTTTAGGACCTGAAGGGAGGATGCCATGGGGCTTCGGAGTGGGGCAGCTGGGTCAGCTCCCTCAGGGTACAGGGAAAGGCTGGTGGGACAGCGCAGTAACCAAGGGCTCTGGCAGGTGCTGGAGGACTCCCGTGCTGTGCTCATTGCTGCCGATGTGCCTCCTGACGGGCCTTTCCCTCAGGACGAGAAGATAAAGGATGGTAGGTCCTCTCTGGTCCTTACCCCCTCTCCCTTTTCTAGTCCTCTGATGCATCACAGGCACTCCTCCTGGGACTGACACTGGGGTAGGTACAAACCCCACGTGTATCCAGACCAGACCTGGCCTGGTCCCTGTCTGTCAGGGACCCTATTGTTGCCTCTCTGACCAGTTTGTACTGGGGAGCCTACCCATTTGCCCTCAGCCTCCCCACCTCCTGTTGGGGACGTAGGTGCCAGTGGGATGGGTCAGATGTGCCAACAGGCTGTCCCCACAGCATACTCCCACGTGGTGGAGAACACTGCCTTCTTCGGGGACGTCGTCCTGCGCTTCCCCAAGATTGTGCACCACTACTTCGACCGCAACTCCCCTCACCCGCTGGGGCATCGGCTTCTGCAACCTGACGGGTGTGTTCGAGCAGGGACCCCACTCCCAGGTCCTGCGGCTGGTACGGCTCTTGGTCCCCCCTGCCCTCTGTTGCTAGGCTGGGGGGTGAGGTTTTTGGGGAAAAAGGAGGGCAGGGGGAGAGTGCCCCATGTCTGAGGGCTGTCCTTGGGCTGAGGGATGGGGGAAGAGCAGACGGGGCTGGTGGGGAGAGGGGTCCTAGTCACAGTTAGGGGGGAGTGCAACTGGGTGACGCCGCTCCCGACGCGGTCTCTGCTTTGCCCTGCAGATGGCTCAGGAGCTGGGAATCAGCGAGAAGTCGCCCGATTACCGCAATCCCTTTAAAACGGACCACTCAGAGGTAAGACAGCAGCACTGCCAGCTCACCTAATGGGCTTCCCTGTCTCTATCACAGCTCCAGGCTGCCGGCTAGGGAAGGGAATAGGGGTGGCTTGTGGGAGAATGGCAAAAAATCCCTGTCACTGAGGAAGCGTGGCCAAAACACACACATTGAATTCCCCAGCTGAGCTGTGGTCAGCTTCGGGCACCTGGTGCCATCTCTCTTCTCCTATGGCCCCATGGTCTCCTCCTGCCCCATTGTCGAGACCCTGTGTGCTTTGTGTGACATCCATCCTCAAGCACTCTGTCCCTTGTGTGATGGCTTGGGTGGGTTTGGAGGGTTATGCCTCTGGGAGGCTGTGGGGGCTCCCCCATGCTGACCCTTTGCTGTCAACCCACAGTTTTTCCCCAGTGCCGACACCTTTCAGAAGGCGCTGCGGGAGGAGGAGAAGAGGAGGAAGAAGGAGGAGAAGCGGAAGGAGATCCGCAAGGGCCCGCGCATCTCCCGCTCACAGTCGGAGCTGTAGCGCACGGGGACTTGCAACTTGCAGTGGGGGTGACACCACTAGGACGTAGAGTGGCTCGCTCCCTGTCGGCAGCCATGGGCCAGTGCCTGGCAGTCGCCTTTCCGTTTGTGCTGTGGGTTTTGTTTTGTTGCCTTTCCCCTTTATTCAGTGAAGGTTGGGCGGTGGTGCTGGTGGGTTGCCCCAATGGGGCTGAAGTGGGGTAACCCCTTCCCCAGAGGTAAAGCACAGACAGGAAAGCGGTGGGGCCATCCCCTGGACTGGTCAGGGTGCTGCTCCCTGTGGGGAAGTAGAATGTGGGGGACACGCTGTGCTCGAGCCCTGCAGAAAGCCCAGGGATCCCTCCCCTCCACAGCACACCCCACGCTGAATGTGCCTCCTCTGTCATGGGTGGGCTGGGGATTGCGTCACACCAAACAGCCTCATGAGCAATGCTGCTTCTCTCAGTTTTGTTTTTTGTTTTGTTAAACCGCTGATCTCATTGGCACCCCCCACCCGGTTATACCTGGTCTCTGCACAGACACTACCTCTGCTGGATCAGCTCTCCCTCCACAGCACACCCCACGCTGAATGTGCCTCCTCTGTCATGGGTGGGCTGGGGATTGCGTCACACCAAACAGCCTCATGAGCAATGCTGCTTCTCTCAGTTTTGTTTTTTGTTTTGTTAAACCGCTGATCTCATTGGCACCCCCCACCCGGTTATACCTGGTCTCTGCACAGACACTACCTCTGCTGGATCAGCTCTCCTCCCAGCGCAGCGGCTGGTTTACCAAGCAACATGCGGTTCCAGGGTCCGATGCAGCC
>NW_008689702.1:357-641 GCF_000695815.1 Acanthisitta chloris | reverse complement strand
GCAAACACCTGGTGAATTTTTGGACAGGAGGGATTTCAGTACTTGGCCTCTTTGCAGCCAACGAGTGCCTGTAGTGCAAGCACCACTGATGCTGAAGGTTCTGGGGAACCAGCCCTGGGCCACTGTGAACCTGTCCTGCACCCCACACCTTACCCCTGCCATCCTGCCCCCATCCCTCCTCTGCGGGGCTGGTCCTCTCTCAATTAGTCCCCAAAGCCCCTTGTCAAGGGCACAGCCGGATAAGGGCATGTGGGGATAGCAGGGCTGAAGCAGGAAGGGAGCAG
>NW_008689702.1:0-256 GCF_000695815.1 Acanthisitta chloris | reverse complement strand
CGCACCAGAGCAGGCTCTTCCAGAGGGACCAACCCCAGAAGCAGGTGCTCTGTGCGGCACTGGAGGCGTCGCAGCCTTTGGGGAGGGGGAAACGTCCTGAATTTTTAACGACAGAGCCAAATCCCTTTGGTGAAGGGTGGCAATGGGCCCGTGTGCCACCGTCGCTGCTGCCCTCGCACCAGAGGAGGCTCTTGCAGAGGGACCAACCCCAGAAGCAGGTGCTCTGTGCTGCACTGGAGGCGTCGCAGCCTTTGGG
>NW_008689701.1:0-787 GCF_000695815.1 Acanthisitta chloris | reverse complement strand
GGTATAGCCTTTCTGACAAGGTTTGCTCTTCAATGCGGTGGATTTTCTGACTGCCATTCACCTTTGACATATAAAGTGATACTAGCTTCTGATGTACTCCAGACTACCAAAGTAACCTCCGTGGTGGAAAACACATTTGGCCCAATTCTGCACTTTGGTATCAATCCTACAGCTTCTCCATTTTTGCTCCCAGTTGGAATGCCCTCTCATTACTCTTTGATAATATACATTCAAGTCGTTGACTCCCTTGGGGCGTTCACCCAACTGAGTTTACGTGTCTATGTAAGGGAACCCATTGAGGAGCAGTCACTACCTGATGTGTTTAATGAACTTGTGGCTGCAGCTGGTGGTTATAAAAAAGTAAGGCATCCTGGTCTGCATATTGGGGATCCTCTTAGAGCTGGTTATTTGGCTTACCTGGCAGCCTCAATCTTAAACTATATTGATGACACACCAATTCCTGGGGTATCTCAGCCTGATTTTCGGGAAAACCTGGTTAAAACAGAGCTGGATATTGATGTTGACAACATAATAGAAGTCAACCAAGTAGTGGCTGCTCTTTCTCACGCCACAGAGCACGTTGATGAACTGAGTGAAGGATTACAGGATCTTGCCATCAGGAAATTGGCAAAACTAACAGATATGCTGAAGATAGAGAGGAATGAGAGCCATTGGTCTGAGGGAGCAGAAATTCAGACCAGTGGAATACTAAAGTGCTTGTCCAACATCGTGGGCGCTGCTCTTCTGCACCGCAAGAATATCAGTGCAAATAGAATCAAACAAGTCT
>NW_008689700.1:0-453 GCF_000695815.1 Acanthisitta chloris | reverse complement strand
ACACTGCTGGGACAGATGGGCTCCTCTTGGGGACCTTTGGGGTCCTCAGAAGTCACAGAGTCCAAGGGCTTGGCGGGGATGAAATTGTTGTCATCTTCAGTCTGGGACAGCTCCTGCACACTGTCGTATTCCCCTTGGCTAAGGTCTTTGGCATTGTCGTCTTCCATTTGGGACACCTCTTGGCTACCACAGTCTTCCTCTTGGATTAGGTTGTTGTTACTGTTTTGGCCCGCTTGGGACAACTCTGTGTCTCCATTTCCTTGCTCTTGGGACACATCTTGGCCGATGGAGTCTTCATTTTCGGAAAGCTCTTGCCCAGTTAAAGACAGCTGTTCTTGGTGGCTCACATCGTCCCACGGGAACTCCGTTTGGACTGCCTGATCTACCCGTTGGGTAACGTCTTGCCCTGCCTCATCCCCTTGCCACTGGGGGGGCACTTGGGGTGTGCCATAT
>NW_008689699.1:569-1424 GCF_000695815.1 Acanthisitta chloris | reverse complement strand
ATTTTCTCCATCAGGCTCTTCACCTGCCCTGAACTTGAGTCAGATAAGCAAACGAGTTGCATCTCCTTTGACAGCCTTTCGAGGGCCAAAGCCGCCTGCTGATGAGCAGTCTGACAAGGTTTGTCAGCCTTCAGCTGGGCTGGTGAGTCATGCCAAGGAATGACTGGGCTTAGTGCTTAAGTATTTACCTTTTCTGTTTGCAGGTGCAACCCTGGGCTCCCCAGCGACTGCAGATCTGGATGATGATAAAGCATTAGGGCAATTGGTGATGTATATTTTTTAATCACTATTCTTTCCTGTATGTAGTAACAATTAGGTGCCTTCCCTTTATATTGTGTTTGTTGTTGTTTGTGATGTTTGTAGAAGAGCTTAGTAAACTAACCTTATATGAAAACATGTTATTCATTTTTCTCTTATCTTAAAACACCAATAGTAAAATAAGCCTATTCTTTCCGTTGGTGTCTGTGTCATTTCTGTCGTCCCCATCAATTGCCGGAACAGCCTCTTAAGGCACATAAAGGCTGCAGCTTCCTTCTGAGCATGGCAGGGGAATGGGACCATGAACTGGGGGACAGGGCTGAAAACAAGGGGCTGGGGATGAATCTGGCTCCCCAGGACCCAGACACACAAATGAAGGTTCACAAACCAGAGAAAGTTCAACGACAGGAGAAAGGAGACATTTGATCCTGTGGCCTTTGGCTTCAGATCCCCAGTGACCATCGAGCCTGTCGCCCTTGAGGGAT
The DNA here is from genome assembly GCF_000695815.1 of Acanthisitta chloris. Lineage (NCBI taxonomy): Eukaryota > Metazoa > Chordata > Aves > Passeriformes > Acanthisittidae > Acanthisitta > Acanthisitta chloris. Next base: position 681 of record NW_008689699.1, on the reverse strand, counting down.
GAAAGGGATGGTTTAGGGGGTGTTGAGATGGTTTGCTGTATACTAGGAAGGGTCTTTGCAATGCCACAGAGGTTTTAGAGGGTGCTGGGAGGGCTTAGCTGTTGCTAATGTG
>NW_008689699.1:0-242 GCF_000695815.1 Acanthisitta chloris | reverse complement strand
GGTCATCTGCACCTGAAACACTGGGGCTAGAGCTTTCCTTCCAAGTGAGAAGCTGTTGCAAACACTTTCATGAGCCGCTCTACTGTCACTGCCCCATCCCTGGAAGTGCTTGGGGCCAGACTGAATGGGGCTTGAAGCAACCTGGTCTGGTGGAAGGTGTCCCTGCCCAGAGCAGCTTCTCTGGGTAACCTGTGCCTGTCCCTCAACACCCTCATGGGGAAGGGTTTCCTCCCAGTATCCCA
>NW_008689698.1:117615-121914 GCF_000695815.1 Acanthisitta chloris | reverse complement strand
TTGGACTTGATGATCTTTGAGGTCGCTACCAACCCGATTGATTCTATGGTTCTATGATTCTATGAGCAGTATGGCCATTAAGTATTCACAGAATACCTTTACAACACTGGGGCTTCAAATACTGACCCTGAATATTCTGGTGCAATCTTCCAGTCAGGAAACAGAAAAAAATATTTAACCAACAGGAGATATCTTTACATCTCCTGCTACGCATTCCGTCATATAGAACTGAAAATACAAGAGAATTTTCTTGTACACATTCAAGTACTATTGTTAGAAAACTGTAATCTACTTGCAGATATCATGTTAGCCTAAAAATGTGTTGCACATGTCAAATGAATTATTCATTGTAAATTAGTCACTTACCTGTGTAGCTAGCAAAACCGATACCCAATTCAAGAGGACATGAATCAACAGTTCACCGGCACGTCTCCTGGAGTCTATGCTCCCTCTAATCAGGAGTCATTATTGGTAGGTCAAAAATGGTAAATGAGATTGGCAAAATTATAGGTTTAATAATAAGTATGATATTATTATGGGTGATTTTTATCTTAATTGGTTTTGAAAATTAATTGGGTGGTAACAAAAGCTGGCAAAAAGCGTTTAATTTAAATCAGAAAATTAAAAGTCCCAGAAGAGTTGTGGCTGATAATATTAACCAATGTTTAAAAGATTATATTTTAGTTTCTGAACCAGATCATTTTGTAATATGCAGGTGAATCACTATCTTCTGCTAGTAACAACCTTAATTAACCCTGTCAACAGATTATCTGATATTCATCCTCATTATTAAATTCCCTCTTTTAAATTTTATTCTCTTTTTGTATGTTCAGTGAATTATTTCATGTTTCAGCTATCATCATTTAAAAACAAAAAAGACAGCATACCAAACACATGCTTTTAGCATTCAAAATTTAGTCTGTATCATAAAGAGTCATTATTTTCACATCAAATCTTCTAAACCATTAACAAACTTTCCATTGTTTCCTGTGTTTGACATTTTGGAGTAGATTTCTCAGAATATCAATGAAAGAATGTTTTCTTGTACTTTGAAAGCTATTACATTTATAACAGGCTTTGTATTGCTCATTTTGGAAATGCAGCTTGTTGTCTGTTTTATGCATCTTCAGTGATGTATATTACCTAAACATGATTGTTGCTATAGTTTTTTTTCAAACTCTGAGACCATTATTGACAGTACATCTTCAATTGCCACATTTGTGACAGTGGTAGATGAGCTGCAGCACTGACCACATAGCTTCACAAAACTAACACTCAGTTGTAAGGAATCAAATAGTTTTCAAATGTAAGTATGCAGAACTTTCTCAGAAGATGGGCAAAATAGTACACACTACTTGTCATAGTTTGCTGAGTGTTCCCTAGCATTGCTATACTCACTGACTTACTGAATAGAAAATGATGTCCTGCAGTTATACACGTTGGTTTCCATAGCAAACTTTATACATATTGTCTGAGTTAAAATATAGATGAAGTTTAGATATGTGTAAGCAACAACAACAAAAAAAAAAAATTCTACATTTTTTGCAACATATCATGAGCTACCTATTTGGACAGCAAATAGGAGAGCATGATCAAGGGATCCACTTTTACAGAACTAGAGAATCAGTATGAACTGGTGCAAGTATTTCTCTCTCTAAGATTTTCCAGGATGTGGCCATGTGGAGAACCAAGAGGACTGGGCTAATATAAAATACAGTAACGGCTACTTATTCTCAATAATTCTGGGAGAGGAAGAAATGACCAACTTTTGTGTGTCTGAAAGCAAGTAATCCATATGAACGGATAATGTATTTCCTAGCCTCTTCAAAGTCTGAATAAACCTGAATCCATAACTTTCACATCAAGAAGACTGCTCTAGTTATTATGTTATGAAGATTCTTGAGGTCATGATGTAGCCAAGGAGGTAAGAATTAATGCAGTTCAAAAGCAGCAGTAGAGGAAGTCAAAACATGGATGGAAAGCTCTGTTCTGAGCACCTCTCCTCACCTCACACCTTCCAACTCCCCCAGTTATGTGCTTCACATCATACTGTGACAATATATGACTTGAAGATACAGGCACAAGATAACACCAGGGTTATAAACACAAATCTGAAAAGTCTCATTATTGGTCACTGCAGAAATGTAGCCTGGTGTATAGGCTAGAACTGGCTTTAGGGCATAAGAAAGACTAAAAAGAAAACATATTCAGCATATATAAATCTTCCTATATGTGGTGAAAACACAAAGGAGCTAACAAAAAGTATAAAAGACAGCTACAGCCCCTACAAGAATGGTAACAAAGGGTAAACGGACAGAGACAAATTACTCTGCCTTTCTCCCATGGTTAAGGATGCCACTCCTGACTAATGTCTTTATATATCTGTTGGGTCCACACTTACACCTTACATAACTCTGCTTTTTGATTTGTCATTCACATTTTGTTACTGCAAACTCACCTTTCACCAGTAAATAACTAAGTTTTACTATATCATTAGGTTATGCAAATTAGAATTTCAAAGAGTAAATGTGTCTATGTGTTTCAAGCTTCAGCCTTGCCACATCACAATGTGATTGATAACGTGGCAGTGACACTGTAACAGATACCTGCTGCATAAAAATAGATGTTCCTGAGAAACAGAACATGTATTTTTCCAAATTACCTCTTTAGCCTTCCTTAGATGGCATCCTGGAGTCCCACAAGGTTAACATGAAAGGTAACTAACTCAGAGAAGTAAGTCCAATACCAGTAAACTCATGTTTGTATTAATGGCTAATCATAAAAAAATATTCATAAATCTAAAAATGAAAAAGTCTGGAACCAATGAATTTGGTAATGTGGAATTCTGCACTACTCAGTGGACCTTCCAGTGGACTATCCTACAAAGAAATACAAGGAAAACGACCTCCCCAAAAAACCACAACAAAAACCTCCAAAAGGCAACAAGCCAAAATCTCACCATATACAAAGATATAATATTTTTTTCATTCAGTGACTGATCTTTCTTCAAGACCTAATTGCTATGACTCAAATTTATTTGGTTGTTCGGTTTATTGCTTGGCAAAGCATCTTGAGAAGTGAATAAATGGTTTGGTTTTGCTCCAATTGTAGACTTGTTTCGAAGTTATTAAGTTATTAAAAAAATCAGGTTGCATATATCTAACTGCATAATTTCTGAACAAAATTTAAATTGAATAACATATATCTCAACAGAACAGTCTTTAGAAGAAAGACATGCTTTGCATTGCTTATTCATACAGAAAGAATAAAATAAGTCCTTTTTATCCTTTCTTTTGAAAGTAGGAAACAAAATCTAAATAAAAAAAACCTCCAAGCCCACAAAAAAACCCAACAAAAAAATACAAACATGTGAAAAATAAAAATTGTATATTTTGGTAAGGTCTCTAAGTTTTGAGTTTAGAATAGGTCTGAGAAATATTGGAATGGTTGAGTTTTTATGAAGTCACTATGAGTATTTGTTTTCAGGACGACACAGCCTTTCAATGAAACCTATAAGAAGCTCTTTATGTCTAAGGAAATTTAAAACCCTTCTGAGATTCCCTGAGCAGCCCAAAGACCTCATCAAAAGATATTGGTGTAGTATGTGGAAGAGTCTTAGAAACTATATTTTAAAGCTTTTCTTGGTGGCAATGTTTTTTTCTTGTTTGGTGTGGGTTTCTTTATTTTTTTGAGGTTTTGTTTTGCTCTGTATTTTTCTATGTCCCCAGAGTTTGCAGCTTCCCTCTTCCTCTGTCTTTCATTTTCAAATAAGGTTTGAGCTTGGTTGCTTTTGGGCCAAGCTATTTTAGAGATGATGCCAGCTCATCCTGCTGCAAAATATTCTTTAAAAAGGTGGTTTATGCTCTTCTGAATTCTTCTTGAGAAATATCTGAACATTTGTGGTGCACTTAGAACAAGTGAGTATAGTAAAAGGGAAAAAAACCCAAAACTAAAATAGCTCTGCTTTTGTTTGCACACCCAAATGGAAAAAGGAAAAATATGTCAATAAAGAAAAAATGCTTCCTCTAAATACTTCTGGTCAATTGACTGTCTTTCTGTCCAGTGTCTGCATTAAATTCTTTGACCTGCTTGAACATTTGTGGTGCACTTAGAACAAGTGAGTATAGTAAAAGGGAAAAAAACCCAAAACTAAAATAGCTCTGCTTTTGTTTGCACACCCAAATGGAAAAAGGAAAAATATGTCAATAAAGAAAAAATGCTTCCTCTAAATACTTCTGGTCAATTGACTGTCTTTCTGTCCAGTGTCTGCATTAAATTCTTTGACCTGCTTGTTGTGCC
>NW_008689698.1:114132-117601 GCF_000695815.1 Acanthisitta chloris | reverse complement strand
CTGCTTTGTTTTCCACTTCTTTTGCCTCTGGCTTCCCAGCAGGGTGTCCAGACCTGCTTTCAAACAGCACCATTTCAATCAGCACCACAGACAGATCCACCTCATTCACCCTCTCATTTGCCATCACCCATCCCATGTGACTGAGTCCCACACACTGCAGGATTTCTCTCACCAGAAGGTGCAGAGACACTGTTCTGCCCAGGGACCCATGCTCAAATAACCTGTAGGAGGCAATGTTTCAATTGCTATTTCGCTGTCAAATGTGCCAACAGGTTTAAAACCAGGCACATGCAAGCAACAGAGCATACAGGCAGTGCAAAGCAATAGCATGGTGTCTGGAGTTTTGTTTCTTTAGGAGACTTTGGAACTTCATTTTTAAAAAGGCAAATTGTTGCTGCTTCAGTAAAATAAAACAAATCAAGAAAATGGAAGTTTGTCAGGTTATTTTGGGCAAAGAATAAATTGAGTAACAGGGTAATCAAGCAGTTTTATCAGCTTCATGCCAATTCCTGCTCTTGAAAATGTGGAGGAGAAAATCAAAATTGGTCACTATATTGCTCAGGTAAACTGAGTCTGCAACTAGTTTTAGAAAATAAGGATTAGTAATTGTGCTATGTATGGCTGAAGTGGAGTAAATTTTCTTTATAGTAGCTAGTATGGGGTTATGTCTTTGATTTGTGCTGGAAATAAAGTTGATAATTCAGGTGAAATTTTTCATTATGGCTGAGAAGTGCTTAGACAGAGCCAAGGCCTTTTCCACTGCTCACACTGCTCCACCAGTGAGCAGGCTGGCAGTGCACAAGAAATTGAGAGGGACCCAGGGCAAATGACCCCAGCTGACCAAAGGAATCTTTCATACAATATGAGGTCACGTTTAGCAATAAAACTAGGGGAAAGGTTGTGGGGGAGTCCACTGCTTGGACATTGTCTTGATATGACTCAACTGATAGCAAGGAACTGTTCCTATGCATCACTTGTCTTTGTTGGGTTTGTGCTGAAGTGGAGTTAACTTCCATCCCAGTGGCTAGTATGGAGCTTTGTTTAGGATTTTTGAGCATAACACAGGGTTGGGACATGTGATCCAAACTGAGCAAAGGGATATTCCATACCATATGACAACATGCTCAGTATATAAGGTGGGAGGAAGAAGGAGGATGGGTTTGTCTTCCCAAGGAACCGTTACACGAGATGGAGCCGGGCTCCCCTGGAGATGGCTGAACACCTCCTGCCCATGGGAAGCAGTGAATTAATTCCTTGTTTTGCTTTGCTTGTGTGTGCAGTTTTGCTTTCTCTATTAAACTGTCTTTATTTCAACCCATTAGTTTTACTAGCTTTGACCCTTCTGACTCTCTCCCCCATCCCATCAGTGGGGGACTGTGTGAGCAGCTGCATAGTTCTTGGTTGCTAGCTGGGGTTAAGCCACAACAGGGTTCTATTTCTCTCACTCTTTTATTTTCATTGCAATTTGTTATTGATGATGATGATAATATTGTATTTCAGTTATTAATCCCATGACTTTTCTTTTATGATTCCAGTTTTTTGCCCCCAGTTCTGCTGGGCAGGGGGTGTGCAAGCAGCTATGAGGTGTTTGGTTGCTGGCTGGGATTAAACCATGACAGTCTAAAAGGAGGTTCAAATTTTCATGGATCAGTACATGACAGGACTTTTGATTCATGTCTGAATGAGGCAGAACTTGAATGTGGATATCACCAATTATTCTTGGGTCTCTAAATATCGATTTTGAATTACTCTATGACCATACTATGAACTTCAAAAAATGATCCCTCTTTTCAAAAGATATACTTAAAACCCCAACAAAATCACAAAAGTTTGAAAATAATGGGGAAAAAGCATAAGAAACTCCATCATTTTGTATTCACAGGCAAGTATTTTGGTCCATACCATTTGATTGTTACAGCTTCCATGATTACAGCTATGTTTCTGTACAGGGATGCACACAACTTTGCACATTTAGATGATTCTAAAATGAAAGTTCTGGGCATTGCTCATGTAATCCTGAAGCCACAGCACTGTCAAAGTTCTCAGCTGTGTCTTTTTCTGAAAAGCACATATTAAATGCTCAAATAAGTTTTATCTGAAGACTAGCTAGGTAGTCAAGCATTTGGAGGAAATTGAGAATGGCTAAAAGGAAAATAATGAAACAACAGTGTTCCACTTCTTCCTGCTGGCTCTGTTTTTCTGTCAGGATCATTCTCATTGCAGTAATTCCAGGATGCAATAAACCCCACACCATCTCTTATGTGTCCCTAGTGAAAATATCATTCTCTTTGTCTCTCGGGCCTGGCCTTTCAAATCTCTTTTAGTCTGTTATATCTTTACCGCTTTCTTTTCCTAACTGTTTTCTTTCTGCTCTATCCTTTGATTTTCCAGAAAACTCCAGTTTCCAGGTAATGCCAGTCTGAACTGCCATCCCAATTCCCTCCTTACCCAATAATTGATCAGCCAGCAGAAAACAAACAATAACCTTCTTTCCTAAAAGGAGCCCACACTTATTTAAAGGACAGTAGATCAGATAAGTAATACCAAAATCTGACCACCATATATGTTCTTGTCTTTTGTCTTTTCATGGATCAGATTTTCCACACATTGCCATGACTGCATAAATCATGTTGTGCACACATGCACATTTGGAGTGTCAATCTTTTACTTTTTTTGCTTTCGTTTCTACTGAATTAGTTTGAGAAGACAGGAAAAAATAACAAATGTAATTCAAAGTGCCTCATATTTCACAGGCAATTTTCAAGCTATATGTAAATTAAATGTTATTATTTTCCAAGTGCTGTCAACATTTGTTAGCCTAATTTGATCAGCAGTAGTAAGAACATTGACAGTTTCTTTAAGGATGCCCCTGGAAAGTGATGAAAACTCTACTATTTCATCATATGTTAAAGAACAATCAAGTGCAGAATATCTCTCATTTCATCATCTTTCCCGCATTGTTAAAACTGAATGCCTGCTTGCACCTTCACCATGCCACTGATGAACCACATTGGATTGCTTAAAAGAGTACTCACTGGTGGCAAAAGAAAACTCAATTCTTATAAAACAAAAATATTGTCTAGTAATTTATAATGAAATGTTACATTTTAATTGAAGTAAAATTAATTTTCTTAAAAAAATGAATTTTATTATAAGTTATTACATTTAATAAAATATATAACCATTTTCTTCACATTTACGCTTCATTATTCCACGAAAAACTGCTATTATTGAACACCACTATTGAGTATTTCTAATTAGTAAATAAAGATTCAATTAATATTGCCAAGAAATCCTTTTGCTAAAAGATGCTGCTCATTAACTCGCTCATAGCAGAAGTCAATAGGTGAAGAGGTGATTCTCCCCCACTACTCTGCTCTCGTGAGACCCCCCCTGGAATACTGTGTGCAGTTCTAGTGTCCTCAACATAAGAAGGACATGGAACTGTTGGAGCAAGTCCAGAAGAGGC